>NC_060139.1:1073197569-1073497569 GCF_021461385.2 Schistocerca piceifrons
TGCGCAGCATTTGTGCACCGCCGCCGTCAGTGTCAGCCAGTTTGCCGTGGCATACGGAGCTCCATCGCAGTCTTTAACACTGGTAGCATGCCGCGACAGCGTGGACGTGAACCGTATGTGCAGTTGACGGACTTTGAGCGCGGGCGTATAGTGGGCATGCGGGAGGCCGGGTGGACGTACCGCCGAATTGCTCAACACGTGGGGCGTGAGGTCTCCACAGTACATCGATGTTGTCGCCAGTGGTCGGCGGAAGGTGCACGTACCAGTCGACCTGGGACCGGACCGCAGCGACGCACGGATGCACGCCAAGACCGTAGGATCCTACGCAGTGCCGTAGGGGACCGCACCGCCACTTCCCAGCAAATTAGGGTCACTGTTGCTCCTGGGGCATCGGCGAGGACCATTCGCAACCGTCTCCATGAAGCTGGGCTACGGTCCCGCACACCGTTAGGCCGTCTTCCGCTCACGCCCCAACATCGTGCAGCCCGCCTCCAGTGGTGTCGCGACAGGCGTGAATGGAGGGACGAATGGAGACGTGCCGTCTTCAGCGATGAGAGTCGCTTCTGCCTTGGTGCCAATGATGGTCGTATGCGTGTTTGGCGCCGTGCAGGTGAGCGCCACAATCAGGGCTGCATACGACCGAGGCACACAGGGCCAACACCCGGCATCATGGTGTGGGGAGCGATATCCTACACTGGCCGTACACCACTGGTGATCGTCGAGGGGACACTGAATAGTGCGCGGTACATCCAAACCGTCATCGAACCCATCGTTCTACCATTCCTAGACCGGCAAGGGAACTTGCTGTTCCAACAGGACAATGCACGTCTGCATGTATCCCGTGCCACCCAACGTGCTCTAGAAGGTGTAAGTCAACTACCCTGGCCAGCAAGATCTCCGGATCTGTCCCCCATTGAGCATGTTTGGGACTGGATGAAGCGTCGTCTCACGCGGTCTGCACGTCCAGCACGAACGCTGGTCCAACTGAGGTGCCAGGTGGAAATGACATGGCAAGCCGTTCCACAGGACTACATCCAGCACCTCTACGATCGTCTCCATGGGAGAATAGCAGCCTGCATTGCTGCGAAAGGTGGATATACACTGTACTAGTGCCGACAATGTGCATGCTCTGTTGCCTGTGTCTGTGTGCCTGTGGTTCTGTCAGTGTGATCATGTGATGTATCTGACCCCAGGAATGTGTCAATAAAGTTTCCCCTTCCTGGGACAATGAATTCACGGTGTTCTTATTTCAATTTCCAGGAGTGTATTTGCTGCTGATACATTTACTGAAATTTACGACTAATGTAGTGAAGGTAGTTATTTAGCGTTCTCGATAATAGAATACATTCACTACTTAGGGAGACTTCACAGACTCAAAAAAGACGTTTCGAAATGGATGATAATTGTGAACCATTTATTGTGTGGAAAATTAATAATTTTCCAATTAAAATAGTGAGCCATTTTGTTGAGATCCAGGCACGAATTAGGAAGATGGAGACTTAATTACTAGGAATCAAACTGCTGACTAATGATCCTAAATTTTGCCAACAGATTAAAAGGATATCTAGAGCTGTGTTGGAACTTCAGGTTATTCGGTGGATCGCAATATAGCTGAAAGGAAAACATGGCCTTGGCAAATCGGTGACGCGAGGATCCGACAAAGATGTGCCACTGTAAGGATCCTCTATTCTCAGATGTACCAATCTGGCATCCGACTGAACTGACTTACGGAAATGAAATAAATTTCAACTGAGATCCCTGAACGGCTCGAAACGTAGGAAACTCCAGTGCATTAACCTCTCCGTCATCGTGTGCTGCTCTTCCTACTCGTCCACATTCAAAATTAAGCCGTAGCTGATTAAGATTGATATGGGTCGCTGGGCAATAGACGCATTAGCGAAACCAGTTTCGCTCCTCTGTCGGCGTCGCTAATATCAGCAAGTTACTGGTAGTCCTCTCATACGAAGGCTATTCCATTATTGAGGTCTGCTGGGTAGTAAAGTCTAAACCACAGAGGAAATCCGATGAAACCTTGCACAGATGTCTCCGGCAGTGTCCCACGTATGGCCGTCGACCGCGTCATGTCACTATTTTCAGTTGTGAGAGCACAGAGAGCAAGTAAAAGTGCACAGAAAATAATGGCCCCGCCAAGAACAAGTGCCTGCCGATAGATTTCGCTTTATTACATGCAGCTCACGTACCGTTACTGTTAGGGATATCCTTCTTCTTCATGAGATTTCTGGCCACACACTGCAGCGGCAATGAAGTTGCTCCTGCAGCGTTTTCGATGAAAAGTGTTTGATCACCTGCCCTACAGCCCGAAATGGCTCCCTCTGAGTTTCATCTCTGCTCACATGAACCGCTCTCCATGAAGAAGAGTTGGTTTCACGTGGAACAGAGACGAGCACTGCGACACCTGCACATATCATCCACCACGCAGTCCCGACTAGGCAAGACTGCAGACCAGCCTAGAGAATTTTCGGAAAGCGCAGGCAGCTGTCTTCTAAGGCTTGGATATTGCAAATGCAGTACAAGGATGCGACATTTGTCTAACGCAGAACGGTGACTATGTAGAGAAGTAGATGGATGGTGTTAGCCAAGTTTTGCGAACTGATGGATGTGGCGCAATGGTTAGCATACTTGACTTGCGATCCCGAGGACGACGGTTCAAACCCGCGTTCGGCTATCCGGATTTTTGGGTTTCCGTGAGTTCCCTAAAACTCTTCAGGCAAATGCTGGGATGGTTCCTTTGACAGGGCACGGTCGTCTCACTTCTCCATCCTTCCCTAATCTGAATGGATCGAAGTCCTCGCAGTTTGGTCCCATCCCCCAAACCAACCAACTCTTCCAAATAAACCGTTTTTGACTATCACCGTGCTTTCCATTTCGCGACCGATCGGGTCTTTATAAAACAACAGCACTCGTACATTAATCTGCCAAATAGGCTGAAACCAACTGGGTCGTAGAGCAGACAACGTGTGGATTTATCCGAAACAGGCATAAATAGAACAGGCAACACCAATGTAGCTTTCCCTTGTAGGAGTTTTACTACTCGTTATATTTGGATTGGGTTTATTGAGCCACACTGCGAAAAACCTGGTACAAATACAAAATAATATATGCTGAGCAAGCAGAATATAAGCAGTGCAAACAATGATTTCAAATTATTGTGCAATTTTCTTGAAGGGCCATGGTTTGTAGCTAATAAATATTCACGTATGAGCTACAGACAGAATATAGCAAACACAGCTCAGGAGAGAATGAGAAGCATACACATGGACGATATCACCTTTATGTAATCACAGTTAACACAAATTTTATTTAATCATGTTTTTACCTCCTGTAAATCAAAAAAATGTTTTGTATCCTCATGAATCTTGAACTTACATATCGTACGTGAATCTTTTGTGTCGGTGGTCAATGATTTTTCTGGGACCAAATGAGATAGAAATACTAAATTACAAAAATTCTTGATATTCACCAAATATTAGGACACACACTACATATTTTACATCAGTACTCACACACGTTTCTCATCCTGGTAATGACTTATTTCCGCGGATTAATTTGCTGACGTTTACTTATAAACTGCCGACTGATTTATATATATATATATATATATATATATATTTGCAAGTACCACAGAATAGTACCTCAAATAGTAAGATAGAGATTCCCGTGATAGGCCAAGTAAATTTTACTGAATGCTCTCCTACACTTCAAACTGACACAGATACATGAGACAGTTCAGCAGCATAGTTACCAAATCCCTGTAAACAGGCCTCGGAGCCTTCCACCAGTCCTTCAATTGCTCGATTATAAAAATCCACTCGTTGGTCACGGAATCTCTCCAGAACCTCTATGTGAATGTCTTCATAGCCGGAAAGTGGCGACTTTCTTGAATCAGTTCCTCGATGGTCTGGACATTGTGTTCTTTGGTCGATGTCAATATCGATGTCCTTCCTTTCCTATCAGCGTCTTACACAGCTGATCAGCATTGGTTAAACTGATGACACCATTTCAATACAGCGGGACGCGTCATTGCATTTTGTCCACACACAGCCAGAATTCACGGTCAGTTTGTGTGAAATTTAGATGTTTTGCCCACACGAATCGGACAGCCTCGCGCAGCTCATCTTTGGAGCAGCTTTCCAGTCGCCGTTCCATTTCACTCTCAAAGCATGACGCAGTTATTATACGTACCGCAGTGTAGCTGTGTCTGCAGAAAACTCAGGGCTTGTACTGTCTTCTGATGACGCACCAGTCTAGTTGTGCAGTGGTCTTAGCGTGGGACAACATGTGTTACTGTCTGAAGTCGCTGCGTTTCTGCTTTTTCATGGAATTGAAAAGAACAGTTCCTTTTTTCTGTGAGACAAATACATTTAATGTACTGCATAACGTGAAACCCTTACATCCAGGCAGTGCACATCTGAATCGACTTCTCTCGGATGTATTCAGTATCTCAGGTGGACACGACACAAGGCATGGAGCATCTTTACTGTTAGTGTTGGCTCAGGGTTTGGTGTTCTGGAACATTTCCTCATTCGAAATGCATCGCTTTTGTCATTACATTCCACCTCTTCTTCCTCACTGTCTTCTGCGCCTTGTATTCTCTACTGTGAATGTGAATGTGTGTGTCGTTGCTGAATGTGCACAAAGTGCTGAATCTCTTAAGGTTTTTAAATAAAGCGTACGTTATTCACATTCTACACCTTTATTCTTCATGTCTACATCACCTCTGCTTGCACCCTTTCATTACTATTAAGGCCGGCAGAGGTGGCCGAGCGGTTCTAGGCGCTACAGTCTGGAACCGCGCCACCGATACGGTCGCAGGTTCGAATCCTGCCTCGGGCATGGATGTGTGTGATGTCCTTAGGTTAGTTATGTTTAAGTAGTTCTAAGTTCTAGGGGACTGATGACCTCAGAAGCTAAGTCCCATAGTGCTCAGAGACATTTGAACCATTTGAACCATTACTATTAAAGCGAAGTCCTCGAAGGTAATCTTTAAGTTTTGGAAAACAGATGAGACCTAGTAGGGAATGTATCGATGACAGAGAACACAATTGACGGATTGTTTCAGATGTCGCAGCGCTCGTCTATGCTCCATTTGTAGACGAACTCTCCGAATTCGTATTTCCTGTTTTTTGAGATTCTGTTTCCCACGCAACGACATAGTTACGATGCACACAGACATGTTACACGAAAAAAACTCGGAGCACTCTAGCGCCAGCGTATTTCAACTTCCATCTCCGATGCTAAAAAGTCAACCGAGTAATTTGCATGACATGTAATACGTCAACTGATATCGAGAACAGAATAAAAAATTTGGAGGCATCACTTTTCATCACGCTTTCGTACATCGAAAAAATTTATCTTTACATTGTTTTTCGCAAATAAGCGGTCTCTTATTCCATAGCGGAATTTATACACATGTACAACCTTAAATTACCTTTCTCTGTCCAAACCACGCTAACACTGCGATAAACAGCTTTCTTCAGTCAGATACTGAAACTTACGGGGAGATTGCAGAAACGGAACCAAGTGATGAACAGAAAATACATGGTGCAAAGTGCAACCTACAATCAGGCACAACAGGTTCAATTAATTATGCGACCTAGACCAAAACAAATAAAATTTGGATACAGAGTATGTGCTTATTGAGGACTGGGAAGGGTATTTCAGGATCTTCACGGTACAATAAAACAGTAACACTCGACGGAAGGGAGACCTTCAAGATCTTGCAGGAAACAGTTGCATTGTGTTTCGATGTATCTGTAGAAAAACAGTTACCAGCCTCCTCCTCTCCTGAAACTTTCGAAACCTGATGGAGCTTCTAATAGGTGCTTCTATTGGAGTGTAGTATTGAATTCTATGGTACACTAAAAGACCCAATCCTCTGCCCATTCTTCCTTGGCGAGTTTCGTCCTCTGCAACCTGATATCTGAAGATGGTAAATGACATTAATTACAGGGTGAGAAACACCGGCCTTGTTCGTCATCTCTCCGTCGTAGTCATTGTAAACTAATCGCAAGTGACCTCGTTTCCACGGAAAGGAGATTCATGTACCTCTTCGCTTAGTTGCAGTACCCGAATATTCATTTTACAGATCCATAGCCATTGCTGAACACATTCCTATACACATTTGGATTGTTACTCTACAGAACGTTCTAGAGCCTCGCGGGACTACCAGATTTGATACTCTCTCGAATCGCTATAGCTTCTGCTGTAGAAAATGAGACATGTGGTGGAAGACGAAACTGCTTGGAATATTTCAGCTTCTGGACAAGAAATACACGTCGTACTGCTGAAATCTGTTGAAAGAACAAGCCATTAGTATAAACATAACAATGTTCGTCGAATAAGACAGTTGAACTGATTGTGCCAAAACAGTTTTTCGTAAAACCGTAGAAGAGAATCTCGAGGTTTACAAACAGATGTAGGAATGGAATACCAAGTGGGCCTATGTAGATATCATAGATATCAGATTGAATTCAACCGTAGGTGTTAAACACCGGATCTAATGCTTAAACTAGTAAGGAATAAAGACGCTACATATCCGATTTGGAACTTATGTGCGGAGGAATTTATCTTACATCCCGTAGGAGGGTGATTAATCTACTGTTGGACTGCTGTCTCTCTAGGCCAATAAACCTTCTCGCGAGTTAAACAGAGAACCGACTCGTGGCGATAACGTATTAGACCTTCTGGTGACAAACAGACCCGAAACATTTGAAACAGTTAACGCAGAACAGGGTATGAGCTGTCATAAAGTGGTTACTGCGTCGATCGTTTCAGCCATAATCAGAAATATTAAAAAAGCTAGGAAGGTTTTTCTGTTTATCAAAAGTGACAAAAAGCAGATTTCAGGGTACTTGACGGCTCAACACAAAAGTTTCGTCTCAAGTACAGATGGTGTTGAGGATCAGTGGACAAAGTTCAAAACCATCGTACAATATGCGTTAGATGAGTATGTGCGAAGCATGATCGTAAGAGATGGAAATGAGCCACCGTTGTATAACAACCGAGTTAGAAAACAGCTACAGAAGCAAAGGTAACTTCACAACAAAAATAAACATAACAAAAGCCTTGCAGACAAACAAAAATTACATAAAGTGAAATGTAGTATGAGGAGGGCTATGCAAGAGGCGTTCAAGGAATTCGAAAGTGAAGTTCTGTGTACTGACTTGGCAAAAAATGCTAAGAAATTTTGGTTTTATGTCAAAGCAGTAGGTGGATCAAAACAAAATGTCCAGACACGCTGTGACCAAAATGGTACTGAAACAGAGGATGACAGACTAAATGCCGAAATACTAAAAGCCTTTTTCCAAAGCTACTCACTCAAAAGAGGAAAGGCTGCTGGACCTGATGGGATACCAGTTCGATTTTACATTGGAAAATGGCACAGGTCATCCCCGTATTCAGGAAGGGACGTCGAACAGGTGTGCAGAACTATAGACCTATATCTCTAACGTCGATCAGTTTTAGAAATTTGGAACACGTATTATGTTCGAGTATAATGACTTTTCTGAAGACTAGAAATCTACTTTGTAGGAATCAGCATGGGTTTCGAAAAAGACGATCGTGTGAAACCCAGCTCGCGCTATTCGTCCACGAGACTCTGAGGGGGTTCCCAGGTAGATGCCGTGTGTCTTGACTTCCGCAAGGCGTTCGATACAGTTCCCCACAGTCGTTTAATGAACAAAGTAAGAGCATATGGACTATCAGACCAATTGTGTGATTGGATTGAAGAGTTCCTAGGTAACAGAACGCAGCATGTCATTCTCAATGGAGAGAAGTCTTCTGAAGAAAGAGTGATATCAGGTGTGCCGCAGGGGAGTGTCGTAGGACCGTTGCTATTCACAATATACACAAATGACCTTGTGGATGACATCGGAAGTTCACTGAGGCTTTTGGCGGATGATGCTGTGGCACATCGAGGATTTGTAACAATGGAAAATTGTACTGAAATGCCGGAGGATCTGCAACGAATTGACACATGGTGCAGGGAATGGCAATTGAATCTCAATGTAGACAAGTGTAATGTGCAGCGAATACATAGAAAGAAAGCTCCTTTCTCATTTAGCTACAATGTAGCAGGTCAGCAACTTGAAATAGTTAATTCCATAAATTATCTGGGAGTACGCATTAGGAGTGATTTATAATGCAATGATCATATAAAGATGATAGTCGGTAAAGCAGATGCCAGACTGAGATTCATTGGAAGAATCCTAAGCAAATGCAATCCGAAAACAAAGAAAGTAGGTTACAGTACACTTGTTCGCCCACTGCTTGAATATTGCTCACCAGTGTGGGATTCGTACCAGATAGGGTTGATAGAAGAGATAGAAATGATCCAACGGAGAGCAGCGCGCCTCGTTATAGGATCATTTAGTAATCGCGAAAACGTTACGGAGATGATGGATAAACCCCAATGGAAGACTCTGCAGGAGAGACTCTCAGTAGCTCGGTACGGGATTTTGTTGAAGTTTCGAGAACATACCTTCACCGAGGAGTCAAACAGTATATTGCTCCCTCCTACGTATATGTCGCGAAGAGACCTTGAGGATAAAATCAGAGAGATTAGAGCCCACACAGAGGCATACCGACAATCTTTCTTTCCACGAATAGTACGAGACTTGAATAGAAGGGAGAACCGATATATGTACTCAAAGTACCCTCCGCCACACATCGTTAGGTGGCTTGCGGAGTATGGATCTGGATGTAGATGTAGAAGTACTTTGTTGTCAAGCACAACATCTAACGAAGTCTCTCGGGTCTGTGATCCAGTTACGATTTCTGAGATTCCTTGTTGTACTCCACATATCAGATATCTTAATATCACTATTCATTGTTTCACAATAATTTATCCAGATTAGACATTTTTAGTTCTTTCGTGCAACATGTTAGTTTTATCATTCGTCTTCTAGCAATGCAGGTTGTCTTCTGAAGATAAGGAGAGCTTATATTGCTTAAGCGCTAGTCCACGTTGCACAGTAATTGTGAAGATTTCGTATCCCATGTCACAGAGCTGTCAATCTGTAACGAAGTAGCTTGTCGTTTTTGGGATAGAGAGATCTGTCACATTTAATGCATTGAACAATGTGTAGCAGGATACGTTCTATGGATCCGTTTCTGGCACAACAGCTACTGTATTTTCCACGATTGTTTGAAAGAGTGCCAAGGAGTGTTAGGAAAGAATTACACGTTCTTGCTGTCGGTTTGTCATCAGAACATTAGGGAAATGATCTGATCCTAATGGGTCATGCCATATTAAGTAGAAACCGTATCATCTGGTAACGAACATAACGTGATAACGTCAACCGAGCTGCCTTTATGGGGGAAGACACATCAGGAGAGGACAGCCATCGTTGACAATTGACAGTATGTAAACAACAAAATCGGTAGCACCCGTCGTAAAGGGTGTGAAAGCATTTATTATAGAAAATCGATTTTAGTCACTGAGTAACCACCTTCAGTGCAAATATGAAAGGCATGAAAACCCACGTAATAATAGCAAATATTACAACTTCAAGTTGGGATCAAATGGCCTTGAGCACTATGGGGCTCAACATCTGAGGTCATCAGTCTCCTAGAACTTAGAACTACTTAAACCTAACTAACCTAAGGACATCACACACATCCATGCCCGAGGCAGGATTCGAACCCGCGAATGTAGCGGTCGCGCGGTTCCAGATTGAAGCGCCTAGAACCGCTCGGCCATGGCAGTTGACGACAGATTTTTTCTTTAAGTGCTATGCTCTTCTATATTGTATACCCAACAGGAGCATCGTCTTAGTGTCAATGTCCCACAGTGCAGGCTCAAAATATGTAATTTGACAGTATGTCTTGCTGTGGCAAACGGACACTATCGTTTGCTGTCTTTTGCGTTTGTTATGGTGTGTGGTGTGTCTTAAGAGGCTTCTGGAGGCATCATTAATTTATGGGCGGTTGTCAGAAAACCACCCAAAATTATCATGTATTCTTTCTACCAAAACCGAGCCGCGGATTCCAAGACGGATTTTAATAGCATATGACTGGATTTCCTACAATATACTCCTACAATACCGAGCCCGTTTCCGTGAGACGTAGGTCGAAAGTTACCCTACTTAAACAAGTAAGATATGCACGTGTAACGGAGTGTGAGGCGAAATAGTAGCTTATACGGCGGAGATTCAAGCGTCTCTACTGGTAATGTATTTGTCGAAGTTGATCGCATTGTTTCAAGGCAAAATCGCTGGCAACCGAAATGTACTGCTTCAAGTTTATGAGGTGCACCTCTGGTATCCATAATCGATGACTGAGCGCAGGAGGCCCTAGGATATGTTCAAGAGAATGGTGGGCTCGACACCCTACCAAGTTACATCTACAGATATCGTAATGTTAATGCTGTTTCCTGATTACAAGAGATATGTGATCATCCCATCTGAAGCGCGTTCCAAACACCACAGGCTTCAGTTGCCTATGGGAGGGAGACACTATGTAATAAAATGGATGAATTACACCGTCGCAACCATCTCCGGTTAAAGAGAACTATGGAACATTTCTGAGTTGAAATTGTTGACACTGTAACAGCGTGTTAATGCGTAAACGACTCTGTCTAAAGCCATGCAAAGATATTCAAGATCATGCTGTACAGGATTCAAGACGCTCAATAGGCTTCAAGATCGTCGTGTATAGGAGAAAGGTATAAATCTTCTGCAACCCGGAGAGTTTCAGTGCCGGTTGAAATGATGTTGTCCGTGGTCCGTATCTCGTGTGTACGTTTAAAACATATAAGGGCTGTGCATGGAGCACTGAGGCAGTCCTCTCTAGGTTGTACGAGCAATTTGTTCTGCAGTCAGAGCACTGTATCTTAGGAAGGTTTGAATGCCAAACAAAAACGTCTCTGGAATACACACATTGCTTAATTTTTGTAGTAGAAGTGAAATTTAAACATTGTCGTGCGCACCTTTACGTCGATAAACGCTACTGCAAAAATGTTGCCTAGCATTGAACGAAAAATTTCAAAATGTATAATACGAAGAACGCATAGTTTCCGTTACCCTCCAGAAACCCCACCTGGTTTTCTGAAAGCAAATACTTCTATCGCAGCTACCACTCTGAGTGGGTCTTAATAAACTATCCAGGGGTCCTTCTGGCTCAAGACGACATTCTAGTTCCGGTCATTGCTTTAGGTCACGGAGCTGGAGTAATTATTTGAACTGTTCAGTGAGGAGAAGAGTGTCATCCAAATACCGTTGAAAGTTCGTAGAAACTTTGTCAATCCACTATTTGGCGAATTACACAGCGAAGGATAGTGAACATGATTCACTCCAAGGACAGAGTTCGTCGAGGACTGCAGCATTTTCTTCAGCTCTTTTAGCTGAAAAGGTGATCGCAGGAAATAGCCAGATGCTATGGCTACTGGTGGAATAACGGGACTGTAATCGTGAGACAAACATTTGGTCCGGGCTCCATTTGCGATTTCTGAGTTTTCATACTGTATTCAACACATCGGACAGCTTAATGACACTATTCAACGTTTCACAATAATTATTTGTTTCTGATGTTCCCGACCTTTCTTTTTATTTTTACAACCTGTTAGTTGTAGCATCTGTCTTCCAGCATTGCAGGTTGTATTTTCAAGATATGGAGATCTTATATTACTTACGTGTTAGTCAACGCTACGCAATCATTTGTGAAGATTCCGTATTCCATGATATCACAGGGGTGTTAGCGTGTAACGAAGAAGCGTAATACGTTGTGAACCGAAAACGTAGTTTATGAAGTGGCGTGGCACCGATGAACAAGTTGTAAAGTGTCTTCACTAACATCAGAAGAGTTCTGGGAAGCCCACGTTGTAGTACTGAAGCACAGGGAAAGTTTTGTGCGCGTTAAATACTCCGTGAGGTGTAAAATTAGTCGATCAATATTTGAGTTTTATGTAAGTAATGTATCAAAATTTTACTGAACCATAAAGTTCTATCCACATGAGTGGCATTCCCTACAGTGGGTGGCAAAAGTGGGGAAGTAGAGGAAAAATGCTCCTACAGGAGCACTAAAACGGCGAACACGCTGTTGTTCAAAAGAGTCTCACAGAAAAGTGGAGTACCAGCTGCCTCATCTTGGTTTCCCCAGCACCTTTAAAAATTTCCCAACAATTTTGGCATGCAGGCAAATTCGCGCGCTTTTTTATGCAGAGAGAAAATGTTAAAGCGGCATTGGAAAAGACACAGATATACTGGAAGGTAGTAAAAGGTGGCTGTGGCATAGAAAGATCGAAGGAGGCATTAGTAATGTGAGAGAAAGAGAGTGAAACAGTGGCATAGTATCGTAGTTGACAGTGCTAGGAAAAGAGTGAAGGAGACTGTGCCTGAGAGACAGGAGTAAAGGGAAGGTGCAGTTGGAAGAGAGTGAAAGCCAGTGATAAAGAGAGACAGCGTCTACGACAGTGACATCGAGGACGAGAGAGAGAGTGACAGTGAGAAGACAGTCGCAGTTTGAATGGGTGAATGAAATAGCAGCAGTAAGAGAGAGCAAGAGAGAGACAATTTCGGTGAGGGGATACAGTAGTAGTAGGGGTGTGAGTTATAGTAAGGGGAGTTTGTCGGAATGAGAGATGAGTTGCGTGTTAAATAGAGTGCGAATATGTTCGCGTGCAAAAACATTTGGGAAAATTTTAAAGGTGCTGAGGGAACTACAATGAGGCGGCTGGTAGACCATACTTCAGTCAGAGTCATTTAAAACAGGAGAATATTCGAATTTTGTGCTCCGATAGGATTCGTTTTCTCCGGAACGAATTTACCTATCTTGCAATGTAAGCGTTGAGATCACCAGAGGTTGTTCAACAGTGCATTCCACTCCACTTCGCTTACATTGCTTTACGGGGAGAAACGTACCGATAACAGGGTGAATAATACAAAACGTAATTGTATCGGCGCTACTGATATCTACAGTCTTATATTAGGGGAACTGATATATCGTTCCGAAAAAGTGTCTTCTTCCCACAGCAGGACAGGGACACCGCCTTTGGTTTAAATGGCTCTGAGCACTACGGGACTTAACTGCTGAGGTCATCAGTACCCCAGAACTTAGAACTACTTAAACCGAACTAACTTAAGGACATCACACACATCCATGCCCGCGGCAGGATTCGAACCTGCGACCGTAGAGGTCGCGCGGTTCCAGACTGTAGCGCCTAGAACCGCTCGGCCATTGCGGCCGGCGACACCGTCTTTCCACTCTGGTCTGCTCGACCTGATAATACAGAACTCTCTAGAAATGATACGTCTGTCTTGTGCCAAAAAGGTTTCGGAAACGCAAGCTGCAGATATAATTGGATATGAAATCTCTCGGAAGACTTTCTTCATTTTCTGTGGCTGACCGAACGCTCCACTGAACGACCCCGAAAACAGTGATAGGTGATAGCACATACAATTCCATTTCTTAAATCTCTCATGTGTACCTCTACTTTGGTGGGGAAGAGTACCTCGGTTGTTAATGTGATACTGCTGGTGTTACGCGTGTACTGATAGTGGCTGCCATTCTTCGTGAACGTCGTGAAGCTTACTTTCGTGCCTGCTTCATGACATGTCGTTCTTTCCTGGGATAGAGGAAGCAGGGGGATAGTCTGTGAGTTTCCGGCACTCTTCGTGTGATATTTTGAAGTTTTAGGGTATTTTTCAAACAAATTGAGGAAAGGGTCAAGTCCATGTGAAAGGTAGTCCACAAAAAATTCGTAACTTACTGACTGCTCTGCAGCAGGAGTATGAGGCGGTGTCATTTTGCTGTCTGAATACACAAACTCTGAATCACACGTGTTCTAACGTTCTTTTGTCTTCGCAGGTGCTTTACAGCATTTTGTGCTGTCTGTGTCTTCCCTGCAGGAAGAAGACACGTGATTTGGGGCAGAAATCAAAGAAAGAACGTTCGACGGAAGTCTATGATTACAGAAATGTGGACATGAAGAAGGTAAGCACTGAGCACGTCTAAGGTGTATGAAAAATCCCACAATGAAGCCAACGACCAGTTACATTACAGTTAATATAGTCACTGATACAGCACCATACAGAATCTCACTGTATCAGCTTCTGGACTCGGCTAAACTCTCTCAACTACTCGTCATAAACAAGCCATGACCAAACGACAGCTCCTCCTACAGTGCACACTCACCCCACCGTTTTATAAGTGCAATTTCAGCGACAGTGAAATAAGTGTGGATCGAGCCCCGTAACCCAATTGCAGCCACACGTCTTCGTATCCATCACCCCCGGAACACTAGCCGCTCACTTTGCTATGATCTTCGGACAGCGTAATAGCTATACCTGCTTGCAAAAGGACTCGTAATAACTGGTGACAACGGTAACAACACTAATGGTTGGAATTAAGCTAGTACACTGAACTGAAGAAAACTTTTCGGCTTTACACGTACGCATTCCGGACTGACCAAAACTTCCATATGTCGCATATTGCCCATATTTTCTATGTTCGCATTTTGTTGTGCATGCGGAGGGAGAGACTAATTATTACAACCATCACACAGTCTGTGTTTATACGACGTCTGTATATTACATTACAATTTCATTCAGTGAAGCATGCAGTCATTAACGGTTTGAGAAAAGAAGACCGCGTACTTATGTTCTTCCTAATAGGAGGCAACTTCTATACATAATGTGGCAATCAGTCGCAACGCTGCGGACAGCAGCATCCTGTCTTTAATAAATAGTAAAGTGAAGTACGCATAAAGGTAACCGAAAATTACATTCAGTCGATATTGTTACAGATTTGTGGGTCAAACCGTAAAAACATGCCTGGTAGGATTAAACATCGTTCCTTTTGAGAATATTCAGAAGTAGCAATTGATGAATGGTTGAAACATTTAGGAAAACTTTATATCTTTTAATGGATAAGTTCATTTCCATTAGTAGATGTAACCCAGACATGTCACACCAACGCAGACCACGCGATATTAAAATAGGCGCACAGTAGATTGTAATACGTCTACAATTATTTACGTTATCAAGACTCTTCTCAGCAAGCATCGGTGAGGAATGTCTGACATCATGACCTTAACCAGAGCTAGATGACATAGCATTATTTTAATGACACCATCAATAAGGATATGCGTTTAGTGTACGCAGATGTGTGTTGCTTAAGTGATATTTAATGTAGCAGGCTTTCTGAAACCTAGAGTGGCTTGCAATGTTTATGTTCCGAGTCTTCAGATGACATGTCATTCGTCAGTAGCATAGAGATCACAGTGGGACGATGGCAGCAGAATGAATTTGCCTTTTGCGGGCACGCACTCCATCGACTATACTAACCAAGAACGACACACGACCTGTCCTCACAAGTGTACTTCCACCAGTGCCTCATTTCCCGACTTCCAAACTTCACCAGAAAGGCAAAGGTCTCGTACTCGAGTTCCAGTCCGGCATATTCCGGCCTTCATATTTCACTACGTGTTTACTGAATATATCTATACACATTTGCTTCACTTATTCGAAACCTTCATTGTACATACAATTTTTCTCCTTTCAAGCGCCAGGTTAACTATTACAGGATGCCTTAGCAGTAGCCATATTACCGTGCCACAGTTTTGTCCAGTGTTTTCCGTTAAAATCTTACCTCACGTTTTCATTCTTGTAGCTCTTAGGTCTCTGCCTTATTTGATGTCTTAATTTATAACCGCCATCTGTAGCACCGTACTTCACATCTCTTAAACGATACAGTTATGGACTGCATATGTTGTATAAAATCTGTTTAAGTATTGTAAGTCAAGTATTTAGAATGTTCGCATCTGTTAGAAAAATATGCAACCCACTCTTCCAGGTTTATGGCCGCTTGAAAAAGAGGAGGGTATCACAAGTGCCTTCTGTCTTTGAGATATTTCCCTGCCAATGGACCCCAGAACCAGCCAGTCACATCAGGAATGAACATAATAGTGTGGACTGCACGCTGAAGGACGGCTATGCAGAGGTATGTCAATATCAGTACAATCGTGTGAATTAAACTCGAAGAGAGGGTAAGAAAGTACGAGAGAGAAGAATGACCAAATAAAGTAGCAAACTGTATGCTTTGCAGAGTCTGTTACTCTGCCGGATAACTCTTTCATTTGTACATGAAGGACTAAATAAGAATTGCATTTTATTACAATCCACTAATAGTATCTTGCACTGGTTACAAGAACCTAAGGTAAATCTAAGGTGAAAAGCAGCAGTAGTACTCGTGCACTAAGCTTCCTCTGTAAAACTGCTGGAGTTCGGAATATTTCACTCGTTTCATACGCAATAGTGTTCTTCGGCGCTCCACCTTCACGAAATGAAAAACGAAGGTTAACAGTGACTTAGTGCACCAAAATCTGGCAAAAGCTTTCGACGTGCTACCTCAGTCTCCAGTAGACAGGTTCCGGCCATAGGGAATGTTAGTTTGGATATCCTTGCATAAAGCTAAGCGCTTCCATAAACTGGTAAAAGCGTATGCCTTCAGTTTAAAAGGAAGACGAAAGATGACTTTAATTTGAGTGCAGTAATTTGAGGAAGTAGTACGAATCCACCGTATGAAAATGCACACAATGGCAGAACGATATAACGTGTGTTTCAGTTCCGGTCCATGTGACACTTACCTAGAACTGATGCAGGAGGAAGTTAAGAAACTTTAAGAATAGTTGATAAGAGAATAAATAACAGGAACAGAGACCACAGAGGTGTTAGAGAGGGTATTAGGGGGCGGGGATCTTAAACAAAGATAACAGTGCGGCCGTAGAGACCCCCTGTAATGTTCCAGAATCGGAATTAGAGGTTGATTAGGCGGTGTGAAGGAAGAGAAAACTTAAATTAAAATGACGATGGTAAGAATTAGCTAAGAGAAATTAGTGTGATAACAAAGATAATTAGAAACATTAATTTACATTTTCGTTAGTAAGCACTCTCACTTGCAATTCCCTACGTATTTTATTGTGTACTGGCACTTCAAATTTATTTGATGTTGTGTCATAAGTTAACTGTTTGTTGATGCGTTAGCACTAGTAGCAACAAACTACAGGTAAGTAACTAAGTGTGCTCCATAAATATCTTTCTTTGTCTTTTCACTCTAGTACCTTTTAGCTATCTACCTTATTCGATATCTTAATTTTCGGCACACATCAATAGCACCGTACTAAAATTCCTTAAAATTGCAATTACGGGCCACTTATTGAATATATAGCCTGTTTAATTATTACAATTCAGATATCTAAACCTTTATATCTGCTGTATACATGTCTTGCCTAAATTAGTGATGGTAAAAACAAAAATCCCCCAGGTTCGTATATTTGGGCGCTTCAAGGTGATAAATGTGGCCGAAGAAATTCCTCCGTCTGTTTCCCATGATTTCTAGCTTCCTGTAGAACCTCGCAACCGCCGAAAGAGACGAGAGATGAAACAGGAGAATCCCATTGATGTAAGTCAATATTATTACTACCATGATAAATAAGCTGGAGGGAACGGCCAGACAGGGTGAGAGGGAAGAATGCACAGATAGTATTTCAGATGGTATGCACTGCGGAATCCGCCACTCTGCTAGGTAATACTCTGAAAAGCGAAAGAAATTGGTACACCTGCTTGATATCATGTAGGGCCCCTGTAAAGCACCCAGAGTACCGCAACACAACGTGGCACGGATTCGAGTAACGACTGAAGTAGTGTTGGAGGGAACTGACAGCATGAATCGTGTAGGCCTGTATATAAATCCGTAAGAGTTCGAGGGGATGGAGATCTCTTCTGAACAAGAAATTGCAAGTCTCAATAATTATCATGTCTGTCTCCAGCTGCACACGCCGCACACCATGACTGAGCCTCCACCAGTCCCCTGCTGACATGCAGGGTCCATGGATTCATGAGGTTGTCAGCATACCCGTACACGTCCATTCGCCCGATACAATTTAAATATAGAGACTCGTCCTTCCAGGAAACATGTTTCCACTCGTCAACAGTCCAATGTCGGTGTTGCGCCCAGGCGATGCTTAAAGCTTTGTGTACTGCAGTCATCAAGGATATGCAAGTGGGCTTTCCGATTCGAAAGCTCATATCGATGATGTTTCGTTGAACAGTCCGCACTCTGACACTTGTTGATGGTTCAGCATTGAAATCTTCAGTAATTTGCGGAGAGGTTGCTCTTCTGTCACGTTGGACGATTCTCTTCAGTCGTTGTTGTTCTCGTTCTTGCAGGATGTTTTCCCGGCCACATCCATGTCTGGGATTTGATGTTTTACCGGATTCCTGATATTCGCGGTGCACACATGAAATGATCGTACGAGAAAATCCTCACTTCATCGCTACTTCGGAAATGCCGTGTCCCATCACTCGTTTACCGACTACAACACCACATTGAAACTAAGTTAAATCTTGATAACCTGCCGTTGTAGCAGCACCAGCCTATCTAACAACTGCGCCAGACAGTTATTGTCTTATACAGGCATTGCGGACTCCAGCGGTGTATTCTGCCTGTTGACATATCTCTGTATTTCAAAACGCGTGCCTATAGCACTTTCTTTGGTGCTCAGTGTATTATTGGGAATCGCTCAAGCTCCATACGTGCTTTCAGAGCATGAGAGACCGCAGCTGACACTCAGATTTACAAGAAGAGCAATGAGAGATATTCACTCTACTACAGACCAATAATATTATTCTCAACTTGTTACAACACCCTAAGGTAAAACTAAGGTTGCATGCAAGGATATAAATGTGGAAAGGGATGCTAGGCCATCAAACTGAAGAAGACGGAAGATGAAGAACAATACACATAGGAAGATGTGGCTCTAGTATAATTGGTGTAAATTAAACAAACAATACGGTATTAATATGTTCAGAGGAATCATACATTTTCTTATAATATAGCAAGACAGTGTGAAAGGAGTATGAATTTAAAATATGTTACTAATTACTTTTATTGTAAAAAACAATATATCAAGACATTGACAAAGATAGAGTAAATAACTCTACATGATGTATTATTAATCAAGCGTAATATTTCATCCTGGCGGAAGATACAGCGTAGCAATATCAAAATATACTTATATTTTCGTTAGTTATCTTCCTTTTTTAAATATACCGGCGTAGTTGCTGTAAGATTGCAAGTAGTAACCGAAAACTGTCGAAGAAGTCACATATCATACGGCTAAAAAAGGATGTGTCATGTTTTTTGTATCATCATAGTCTTGCTTGGTGTCACTCTTTTGCATGGTCTAATCATTTTACGTCATGACGCGCCCTATCCCACTGTATATGCAATGGTCTGCTTCTTTTTTTCTAACCTGCCCATATATTCACAATTTTAACAACATTAAAAACACTGTATTTCACGTTCATTACAGCCTGCAGTTAAGCCTTAGTTACTTAATATGTAATCCATTTAAGAATGCTGAGAAAGACGTCTTAACTTTTCTGTCCTTTAGACGCATGCTATTCTAGATGAATCAGTGATGATCAACTCAAACCTCCCACAGGTTGATTTTACTTGGGACTTTGGAGAGGAAGAGGTGGCTGGAGAGATTCCACGTTTTGAGGGCGACACTTGCGATCGGAGTGCTGAAATTTTACCGCAGAAACCAGAGACAGAGTTGTTCGATGCTCTGCAGGAGGGCCGTACTGAGGTAAGTCAGTAGCATTACTACCATGAGTAGTTAGTAGGATCAAAGGGCCTGACAGGTTGACAGCGGAAGAAAGCCAGTTACACCTCTGACTGCATGCATTGCATTTCGAATCTCTCACGCTCCAGACATGCCTTCATGACAGCAAAATGCACTCGAGAGTCACGTTTACATTTTATTACAATCCAGAAATACTAACGTCCATTGGTTAGAAGACGTTAAAGTAAACTTCAGGTACAATTTAATTTTGCTGAGATGCAGTAAGCTTCAGATGTAAAATTGCCATGACTTCGGAATGCCACTAGCTTGACATTTCGGTCTAAAAGGAGTTGAGATGCACCGATTATAGACGACAGCCTTGGAGAGTCGCAGACGGTCGAGCTCTACTGTTGGTCAGACTCTCATCTGTCCATCGGTGTCGTAAGTTCGAGGCAAACGTGTAAGATTAGAAGGTGACTTTCAGTTTGCGACGATGGCGTTATACACGCAGTGCGATTTAGAGTTGTGGGCCGCGGGAGACTGAAACCGGTTGCCTCATTATTAACGCAACTACGACGAGGATAGTGTTTAGCGATTTATGTTAACGTGGAGTAGTTAAATCCGGGAAAAAGTGAAATTTTCATAGCACATACTGATTTCAAGACTTTGTCTTAACCTACTCACCACGTTGCAATTTCATGCGGAAATAAAATTTTGTATACCTTGTGTTTTAAAGAAAGATACAATTCTTTACTGAAATATACGACCGCATCAAAGCTGGACTGTTCTGATGCTTGCAACTAAGCTTAAGTTGGCCTGTGGCTGCCAGTGGAGTGCGTCCTCAGCCATTTTGTGGGAGGAACACACGAGGTCGGTTACATGCCTCACTGTTCTGTAAACGTAAACCGCCGTTGCACAACTTGTGTCATCAACACACACTAAACAGAGGTATCATTGCGAAGACGTATCAGTAGTAAAGGGAAAAGCTGCGATGCAGTTCTGTAATTGTGTGACATTATGCAAACCTGTTAGTTGAACTGATGTCTCGAATCCGACATCCACATGTCAGGGGATGTGAAACCAAGAGCTGGAAATAAATGACTATGAACGCCATAAATTAACATGTTGTGTGGCAGTAGAGGATAAATACAGAAGGCAGAAGGAATCACAAAATCTCAACGATTGTAGCCGACTAGATGGTGAACGTGCCACCTAAGACAGATGATAGAAACGGAATCACTGTTACACCAAATCAGTATGCGTGGTAACGGGTACGATGGTTCAGTCCTTGTAAAAGTTCAATAGGATAAATGTGACGACATGAAGATTCCGAATGAACTTATGGAATATTCCATACTATCCAAAAAGGCACTCTACTGGGACTCTTTTATCTACCTTCTAACATAGCCCACACGTAATTCCTCCAGCTAAACTTTCGTGGCTTCTGTTTTGCCTTATTGTGATACTGCCAATGGTTGTTCTAATGCTGACGCTCACGTGACCTTGTAATTAAGTTCTTGATGAAAACTATCTGGATAAGTAGACTGTAAGAGTATAAAAATTGTAAGAGCATACGAGCAGTTGGCAGAGACGACATGGAATCAATGGCAGAAGCCGTAAGGAAAGGGCGATGAAGGGTTGCCCAGGCATTTTCGGTACAGCTTCTGACAGACTTAGGACGAGAACTGAAACAGATGCCATCCCATCTGTAGGTCCACACCGCTATCAATCATTGTTAATACCGAAGTTATACATAATTACTATAATATTACGTCGTCTTTATTAGACAGCAATTCATAAAAAGAAATGAGGCAAGAATTTTGATTGGAACTAGCAATAGTAGGCTGCTTTAGAGGCTAAATTATTTAAAATAAGGCTGTAACAATGTTTTGGATCACCTTCTGTCGCAGGCTGAGCAACATCTTAGAGGCAAACTCTACCTCTACATTTACATCTACATATAAGTCCGCTAGCCACCAAGCGGTGTGTGGCGGAGGGCACTATTCGCGCCAAAGCCATATTTAACCACCCCCTGTGTTCCACTCGTGGATCGCGCGAGAGAAAAACAACTGTCTCAACAGCTTAGTACGAGCTTTAATTTCCCTTATCTTTGAAAAATGATCATTGTGGGATTTCTAAGCTAGTGGTAATAATATATGCTCTACATCCTCGACGAAGATAGGATTTTTGGAATTTAGTGAAGAGACCCTTCCCTTTAGCTCGTCGTCTATCTGCAAGTGTGTCCCACTTCAAGCGTCATAACCATGTAATCCGAAGACAATGAATGTGCAAAATACGACTTACATAGTAGTATTTACCAAAAGACTGCGCTTCTTAGTCACAAAAGAGGATTACCTCTGACCACTTTTTACTTCAGGTACATAATCAGAGTAAATGAATAGTTTAGTAGGAAATGGAAATTTGTGCAAACTGTGTTACGGGTTTCGCTGATCCTGTTATAAAACATAGTCGAGATGCATCCAATCGAAAAGAACACATGCTCTTTCACCCATCATCCGTTCCCATATCTAGACAAAGTTTTCTAATGACTTCGTCAACGATGGTACGTTACGTCTCAATCAGCATACTCCCGTCATTGCGGCTGCCACTGCACGTACTTTCTACATGTTATGTTGCCTCGCCACAGCTGTGCTATAGGGATACGTCGGATAATATCTTTTTGAAAATTACTACTGTGTCGTTGATGGTGTTGCACTGGTTATCTGAAATCCTAAGGAAGTCGATTACTTTATAGAATGACTCGATCTGGGACAGATTCTGTACGGCTAAAAACGCTCCTCGCACTTATTAGCTGGGATGATTTGACCGAAGAGAGTGACGTATTGCCGGGTTCGATTCCCGGCGGGGTCAGGGATTTTCTCTGCCTCGTGATGGCTGGGTGTTGTGTGCTGTCCTTAGGTTAGTTAGGTTTAAGTAGTTCTAAGTTCTAGGGGACTGATGACCATAGATGTTAAGTCCCATAGTGCTCAGTGCCATTTGAACCATTTTTTAGAGAGACGTACACAAATGCGCGCAAAATAGTTCCACGTGATAACACAGTAACAATTCTAGATACAAAAGTGTTACCACTGCATTAATACAAATGTGTGATACGTAACGTCACAGAAATCATTGATGAGAAATATATTACTCAACAAGAGGAATACTAGTAATTCATTAGAAAGTAATTATATTTATTGGAGGTTAAAAATATGAAATCATACGTATAACAAACATCATTAAGTAGAAAAACAACATCTGTTGGGGAGAAGCGGACGTAACGTTATTGGAGTGAATTAAAACATAAAAGCTTTAACAACTTCAGAGCAATTATACAAGTCCTGGTATATGACACATGAATGTGAGAGGCGTATGAACGTTTTATACATGACTAAACACTTTTATTGTAAATGAAATTAATTATCTGGACAACTGACAAATATACTGCATTTAATTCCAAACGATATCACGATAATTGGATGTATTACTTAACTTTACTACATGATTCAGAGTAGTAAAAAAAAACATATATATCGACATTTTCTTTAGCAAGCTCCCTTGTTTAGAGTTGAGTGTATGTTTTGCTACGTAGTTGCTGTACGTCTTTATGTGTCCTATTGTAAGAAGTAAACAAAAACCATCAAAAACAATACATGCCATACAGACCATAGAAAATGTCTGATGTTTTTAGATCATCATTCTTTTAGAAAGTTTCATTCTTCTGCGTGATCATTTTGTATCATGGTGTGCACGAAGCACTGAATGGGCAATAACCAGCTTCTTATGTTCGAACCTGACCATCTCTTTCTTACTTTCAAGCGCCCGATTAACTATTCCTCCTTGCCTTACGAATATTCACGTTAGCCTTCCTGATCAGTCTGCCCCATAAAAATGTTCCCCCTCCATTAAATTCATGTACCTCATAGTTCTCTACCTCTATCTTACTTTTTAACATACATCTGTAGCACTGTTCTTCATCTTTATTACAACCTACACATAGAGATCTCGTATAACCCATTTCAGAAAGTTAAGTCAGTATGTAAGGTGCTCTGCAGGTTAGAAGCTTGCCTTTGCAGCTGAGTCAGTGATGATGAAGTCAAACCATCCACAGGTCCGCGTCATTGGGCGTTTCGACGTGACCAATCTGCTAGAAGATGTTCCACCGCTCGAGAACGACGCCTGTAAACTGACTACGAACGCCGAGACTATTTGCAAGAAAGCAGAGGTGGAATTCGTTGATCTGCCGAAGGAGGATCCCTCTGAGGTAAGTTAGTGTTATTAGCATAATGAAGAGCTAGCAGGAATAAATGGCCACTCAGTTTGGAGCGACGAAAAGACAAATACATCTCAGACTGTCTGTATTACAGAAACAGCCACCCTGTCGGACGATAATTTTCGCGAACCTCTCACAATCCGGTTACCTGTCACGACTATAAAATGTAGTCGACGGTCTCGTTTACATGAAGGACAAAACGAGAGATTCACTATATTACAATCCTATATTACACGCTAAGACAAAAGAACGACGCACCACAAACGAATTATCAGAAAGGGAAGGATATCGGTAGACGTGATGTTCAGGTGTACAGGTACAGACAAACAAATGATTATGCGTTTAAAGAAATTGGATGATCTTAACAAACTAAGCAAGTCAGAAACGCGTTGCTACACCTGTGGACCTTCTCTAAGCAGTTGGTGGCCTTGGCATTGATTGACATGATTGTCTGATGTCCTCCTGAGATATCGTGCCACATTCTGTCCAACTGGCGCGTTAAATGCTCGTAATCCTCAGTTGGTTACAGGTTCCCTTCAACAATGCTGCAGACGTTTTCAGTTGGAAAGACATCCGGCGACTTTGCTGGTGAGGTTAAGGTTCGGCAAGAACGAAGACAATCAGCAGAAAATATCGCCCGGTGCGGATAAGCATTATCTTGCTGAAATTTAATCCGAGGACGGTTTGTCATAAATGGCAATAAAACGGGGTGCAGAATACCTTCGACGCACCGCAGTGCTGTAAGATTGCCACGGATGACAACCAACCGAGTCCTTCTATGAAAGGAAAAGGCGCACTAAGCATTATTTCTGGTTGTCGGACCATACGTCGGGCGACATTCAAATTAGTATCTCACCGATGTCTGGGGCGTATATACGCTTTTTCAGCTAAGTATCTCTTTGACACGAGTAGAATTGTCTTCAGCGAAGAAGCTCTCTTCGAGTTGAGCACCGGTGACCAAAGAAGACGTGTCTCAGGAAGCCCCTGGCTGCCACCCTCCATACAGTCTGACAGCCAGGAGTGACGGTCTGGGGCGCCATTCTTTTTCACAACTGGAACCACTTGGATTCCATTCGCGGCTCCTTTACAGCACAGCTGTACGTTGACGATATTCCACGCAACGCTTTGTTGGTATGCAGGACTTATATTTCAGCAAGACGAGAGTTTATACTGCCTCCCTTCTTGCTTGGCAGATTCTACCATGGCCGTCAGGTTCGTCGGATCTCTCCCCAATTCAGAACGTTCGTAGTGTTATGCGTGTTGTCCTCCGTCCAGTTCGAGATATCGATGCAGTAAACACTCCTATTGGCAGAATATGCCACGATTCCGGGAGCACATCCAGTAACTGCAATAATCTGTCCCACGTCGAAAAACTGCTGGTATAAAGCCCAGAGGAGGAACAGCGCATTGTTGACTCCCTCAATTTGTGAAGCCCTTTCTCTTACATAAATAATTCAGTTTAACTGAAACTGTAGTAATTTGTTAGTCTATATACGTACATCACTTGGTTATTTAGAGTGTACTCACGTCCTTCAATTACTAGACACTAAACTGAATCCAAGGTCTAACGCGATGGTATCACTAGAGATTATGAGCTTCCACTGCAATATTGTCTCGGGTTCGGTATGGTTACATGGCACACTGCAACGACTTGAGGCGTGCCAGTTGTAGACCATAGTTCTTGCGAGTCACAAGTGACAGTATGTCACTGCTGGCTGGAGTCACATCCTTCCGTCTACACGGCAGGTTCGAGGTAGTGGTGTATGATAAGCAGTTACCTTTTATTTCGCGACAAAGACGTTATTTACGTAGCGTGATTTCTGATTGGGAAATGACGAATACTCAAATCGCTTGACTCACTTTCAACGCATCTATGACGTAATTCATGGAAATGTGAACAATCTAAATCTGGATAGTCGGTGAACACTTAATAGGGCACGTACTGATTTCGAGTACTGTGTCTTATCCAACTCACAACTTCTCCACGTTGTAGTTTTCTTTGGAATATCGTCTCTATCTGACTTGTTTCTTCCGCAGATGTAAGACTTCGCCGAAGTCGACTCCTTCAGAGATGAACTGTTCTATTAGTTTCAAGTGATCTCAGGTACCTCTTGCTTCAACGAGATTGCATCCTTAGCTACTTGCTGGAAAGAACAGAGCAAATTACCAACCTGCTGGACAGTAATGTAAACAATGACCGCAGTAACATCGGTTCATCTGCTCGATTACGCACCAAACAGAAATATTAAAGCGAAGACGTATCATTATCAAAGGAAAAGATTGCGATGTACTCACATGTCTAAACGACGTAAGAAAACCTATTACCTGAACTGGGCGCCATAGTAGGGTATGTTAGCGTAATAGGATATGAAACCGGGAGGCAGAATGAGATGTCGCCTGAATACCACAGATGACCATACTATGAAGTAGAATATCATCGATAAAGCAGTCAAAAACAATTATATCACTACAGTGACTGATACCCATGAGAATTTGACGTCCAATCTAACGCAGATTTTAGAAACCGACGGAATTATGAAATTAACGCAGTTAGCTTGGTAACAAGGACTTCCGTTTCATCCAAAATTACATCTAAGGACATGTTGGGAACAGATGGAAGATTCATTGAAATATTTGTGACGAACAATGATACTGAGCCTTTCTGCTGTGACAGAGTGATAATTCACTGAATGTTACACCAAAGAATGCGGATAACCTAACACACAAAATAACGGTGAACGTTTTATCATGTGATATGACAATAAGAATTAACAACGACGAGTTTAAAGGAGAATGGTATGATGAAGTGTGTTGAATGTCAGAAGATTAATAAAGCTACTGCATGTGAAGGTACAAGGACACCTCCTATGTTACATAAATTCAGTCGCCACTGCTACCAGAATATACCATGACAGAATATTTTTCGTGTAAGGATCCGTCTGTTTAGCCTCATCCACTATTTTGCTGTGAATAGCATCAGTACAGCTATAACGCTTGGTACGCACGGAACAGGCAACTATTAGAATATCAACCCGAGGCACAACCGTTGCTCTTGCTGTCTCCGGTCTGAAGAATGGCATTATGGAGCTCTCCACAGTAGCCCATCGAGTGAGAGCCTCTTGGTTTCTTCATAACTATAGCAAGCGTCATTCATGTGAGTCCACTTTACATGTTCAAGTCTTCATCTATCAGCAGAATTTTACAAACATCCCACGTTCCACGATCACACACTCCCTCGGTCCTTTTTCACCAACTTGATAACCCCCTGATGCTTCATGATGCATCCTATCAACAGATTCCACCTTTTATTCACTTTCTGTCATAAAAATATTTTTCTCCCCAGCTCGATTGAGTTGCCCCATGTAAGCCACGCCCTAGGACGACTTCGTCTTCAGCGCTCTCTTGGAACAATTCCCTTCAAAAGCATCTGCTCTTTTCTGCCCTGAACTGCTTACAGTTCACGTTTCATTCATGTACAAGGCTAGACTGCAGACAAATACCTTCAGAAAAGAATATGTGACATTGAATTTTGCTATTGGCGTTCTCAGTTTTACATCTTCTGCACTTCAGCAGCCATCTGATATTTTTCCACCCAAGTAGCAAAACTCTTTTTATACTTTCAATGTCATTTCCTAATCCATTTCCCTCCATAGCTCACAATTTCGATTTTATTCTACTGCATTTTACTACCTTACTTTCGCTTTTTAAACATTCAGCTAACAACATATTTTCAATAGGTTACCCATTTCTTTCAGCTGATAATTCAAGTAAAGTACCGTCTCTGATATAATTGCATTGTCATCGACTAAACGAAAGTTTTATTTTTTTTTCTTCCAGAACTAAAATATCATTCCAAGTTTCGGTTTCCTTTCCATACTGCTTGCTGAATGTCGACACTGAATAACATGTGGAATAGGCTAAAAGCCTGTCTAATTCGTGACTCGCATTTCATCCTTGTTACCTTCACAAATGCAGCAGATTTGAACGTCCGTTTGCTTTGCTTCAGTGTATCTCCCAAGTTGTAGAATTGAGTCAGTAATGGTTCGTGCATCTCTATATCCCTCTTTAACCTAACCTCATCTTTTGCCAGTCTAATCATAATTTCGTGTTTCCAACCATTCCATTAACATTCACACGCCTTTGGAATTTTTCCACTTTCCAAGTGGGATCATTACATATTTTTGAAGACTGAGAGTATGTATCCAACCTTGCTCGTGTTACATGTCTGGTGAACTTTTTTTTCTTGCTTCTCACAATGATCCCAATAACAGTAAAGAAGTTATGTCTACTCTAGGTGTCCTCCTTCGACATATGTCTTTCAGTGGTCTGTGAAATTCCTTTCAGAGTATAATGTGTTCCTTCATACCCTCGTCTAATTCCTCTTTCCTTTCGATAATAATTACTTCAAGCTGGTACTCTTTGTTGAACCTGTCCACAGGCTGTATCCCAGTTTCAGTCTTTCCTTTCTTGCTTCATACTGTCTTGCAATCTGATCCATAGGTATTCATTTATGTGATTTTCTCTGAAGTTTTGTTAAATTTTCCTGTGTGGGACGTCTATTGTTCCCCCAGTCAAGTTTAGAGTTTCTTCTCCATTATTTTTAAACCTCTGTATTCACATCTGCTGGCTTAATTTCCTGTATTTAGGTATTTTCTTCTTTCGTGAATAAAATTCTTTACTGAAGAGTTGTCTTTTCCTCCATTTGATCCTATGCAGCTCTCATGATCACATCTCTCGAAACCAACCGTTCGTCATCTTTTGCAATACATCTCCCTTTCTGAATCAGCGGTTGCCTAAAGCTCCCTTTGAAACACTCGGTAGTCTTCTGAAGTCTTCTGGTATCTCCAGGTTTCTAAAAGATACATAGATTCCTTTCACTTAGAAAAAAAAAAAAAACAAATTCAACTGATTTCTGTGCACATTTTTCTAGGCGCCTTTCTATATAATTACTTGCCCATAGCTCATGGTGCTCTGTTATATTTTATATTGTCCTGCTCTCGAATTCCTGCCTTGCATCACAATTACTTGTTTTCTCCTTTCATGCAATGAATATGTTTTTCTATTGAAACTTAATTTATTTCCACCTTCTAATGGTGTACAAGTTAGCAGCCTATCATACTAACATCATGTGGGTGTAGGACTGATGTTTATCTGGCTACTCATGTTCATCTGGCTACTAAGTTGTTCGCCCGCATTCCTATTTTCATGTTCATAAATAAACCATCTCCTGAGAAATTTCCTTTTGCTTTCAGCTGTAGGAAGTACCCATACAACAGACCCCACTACACTGACCAAATTAGCTCCCTTTAGCAGGAATACGTGTATCAGAGGGAAGTGCCTAATCATGACGCCAACGAGCACCTTACTTCGTCCCGCTGTCTGGAATGAGGCACGCCTCAGCCAGGTAGCAGGCTTCACCAGTGAGGCAGCTGCATACAGTGACACTTTACACTATACGCCGGCAGGCAGTGAGTTGTCTTTTCGTTCGCGATTCCATCATTTCACTGCAACAGATTCCCTCATACCCTGACGCCCTGCACAATATCACATATTTCCGTATTTACATTAAGTTATGTTGGGTGTCCAGAAACCGCAAAATGCACTGAATAAGCAAATGTGCACTAGGGAAGGAGAGGAAATGGGTAATTTCGGAGGACTCGTAACAGCTGAAATCAAACGATGCTTCTAACTGACACACAGTTCTTCATTGAATAAAAGTAAACCACCGAGTTGGGTAATTCCCAGTTACAAGACCGCTCGCAAGCAGTTGAACTATCCGTTTTAGATTAACATCAACAAATTCGGAACAGATAACTCGATAACAGTAACAACACATACATCAAACTGACTTACAAGCAAGGAATTACATTGAAAGGGCAACTTAATTAATAACCTGCCAGAAATCGCATCAGTGTGTATCTAGTTAAAGTTCCGTTGCTAATTGAGAGATCTTCACGGTATCTCATTGCACGTTGTGAGATAGACGAAGACTCTTGTTTGTAAACAATTTACTTCTCTTTTATATTTTTTAACGGTTAGCAGCCGTACGGTATTCTATGAAGGCTGGACTTCTTAGTATCATTTTAGCGCTTCTCTGACGTTAACAGGACGTTGTTTTCCTGTCCTGGATTTGATTATACTCAGCTGCTACAACTCGAAATCTTCTATCATTGCTCGTGGAACTCGTACATGAGGCCATCTTTGGCAATTGACTGTGCTCGTTGGTTGGTTGTTTGGGGAAGGAGACCAGACAGCGTGGTCATCGGTCTCATCGGATTAGGGAAGGAAGTCGGCCGTGCCCTTTCAGAGGAACCATCCCGGCATTTGCCTGGAATGATTTAGGGAAATCACGGAAAACTTAAATCAGGATGGCCGGACGCGGGATTGAACCGTCGTCCTCCCGAATGCGAGTCCAGTGTCTACCCACTGCACCACCTCGCTCGGTGACTACGCTCGTATATTACAAATGTTGTGAGGCTGGTCTAAGTTTTTCAATTTTCTCAAGCAGTTTAATGCTATTTTGTTCAACCAACTAACCTATCATGACTTCATTAAGTTCATAATGTAGGTCTCTGGCTCTAGACCATCGGAGCTATTTGAAAATGTGTCTTAAGCATCTCTTTCATATGACTTGAATATATTTGTCTGGAGTACTGTGCCCCAAAACGAACTTCTGTATGTCTTGGCCTTATCGTGACTGCCTTATTACGTCTTATTTTTGTATTGACTTTTACGTTTTCGCTGTCTAGTAAGGGATGTAGGGCATCAATTAGTCTGATCGTCTTCTCTTTCTTAACTTGTGTGTGTAAGTTGAATATAAATTTACTGTCTAATAATACACCTAGGTATTTGACGTGGTTGGTCCCCTGTATCTGTCTGTTATTGATTTGTGGTCTGCCCCTCAGGTCTGGTCTTCTTGTGGAGAACAGGACTAAGCGTTTCTTATCAGCACTTAGACGCACCATGTTATATTTTGTCCGGTGGTCTGTGACAGTTAGATTGCCTCTGAAGGCGGCCTATGGCTGCACTCACTCTGCCACAACATCGTTTGCTAAATACCCCAGCTTACTAGTTTATAAATTGTGACAGACCGGAGACGACATGTAAAAGTGTATCATTTATTTGCTATCAGCTGTTATGGATATCGTTAAATCTTCTTTTTATTTCTTCTCTTCTTCGCACTACACGCGTAATAACAAGAATGGTATTCCGTATTACTGTTTGTTCGTCACAGTGTCTGGATATACTATGCTGCTATTATTTTATTATGTAAGTCCTAGGTGAAGACTGATTTTGTCACAACTATAGCTATGCTGTTTGCCTAGGTGGACGCTGCTGATAATGAAAAACCTCGTAAAGAAGTGGAGGAGGGGGCAGCCGAGGATCTCAGCAGCCATGCTTGGGTTGCTGCTTCCAGAAACTGAAGAAAGGATTTATTTGTTCCAATAGTTCTTGTTTGTTTCGAGTTTTTTGTTCTCTTCGAGTTATTTGTTCAGTTTTGTTCTTTGTTCTAGTGTTCGAGTTTATTTTTGTTCAGTTTTGAATTTTCATTACCAATCTTTTTCTCATTTATATACAAAAAATAAATCTTTTGTTTTTCGTCAACTGTTGTCTAGTTCTTTACGTGTGTTACTGTAAAATGATAGTTCACGAACACACTTTCTAAGAAGTTCATTTTCCTGTATTTAATAGCAATCAATGATATACGCTTGTCACTCTGGAAACTAATCAAAGATAGCTATTTAAAATAAAACAACACAGCCTGCTGTCAACCGAATGCCAAACACGTAAGCCCCTCGTCCACAGCACCAAATACATTGTCAGCTCACGGCTGGACCATTTTATGTAGTCTTATAGACGTGGGTATAGTACACTTCTCATTTCGTAGACAGCCAGATGCCATTCAGAGAAATAATAGTAAGAAAAAGAATATACAACATCGATTCGATTTGTACTTCAGGCGATTGTGAAGATGGGACTAGTACCCCAAAAATCGATCATGGAAAGGTATATATATATATATATATATATATATATATATATATATATATATATATATATATATATATATATATATGTATATGTGTCCTTGCTGCCACAGGATACATTATTTGTAATTGATCATCATATGCAGCTGTATTACCACCAACCACTACGATGTGCGTTCAAGACAGTCTAAGACACTTGAAAACCTCAGTACAGTGCCATAAACAGGGTAAACATGTACCTCCGACAGTGGCCCATATTTTAGTTTAGTTTACTATACCACGTTGACTTCACAATGACACACTTCATAAGATACTGAGAAGCTCAATTTAATTTTATAATTTTTAGAGTGGGTTCGATGAGTGTGTGTAATGAGGTGGAACACCATTTCTCCAATGACTATGGGTAAAATCATGGCCTGGAAATTTGTCCACACTTGTAAACAACTTATATGGGGGTATATACCAGCTATAAGATGTTTAGGACTCCGTTGGATAAAACATTGATGGAACGTTTCGAAGAACTCTCATAATCTACTTTCTCCTACGAAGCTTACTTCCATGTAGCAGATGCGTACTTATCAAAATATTGCGCGTTCGTACCGATATAAATCGGCGCCTTCAGTCTGATGTTTGGGAGATCTGTAATATATTTTCTGTGATTCTCCTTACGCCTTCCAAGAGTACCGTACCTTTCTACTCGTAGTTTGTTTAGGAATATTGTATACATGCTCTATACGAATTTCTCACTTCCATCTACCGTTGATACACGGGGTAGCTACTACAGGAAAGGCAGTTAGAACAAGTTCAGCCCTTAATAAATGGAAAGCTCTCAGGGAAGAGGTTTGTCGCCCATTATTTTCAGGTATGGATAGCTGTATGGTTCAGTGTGCATAATACATACGCGTTAATGTAAGAGTACAATTTTTGTTCGCTATAGACATTTAAAGTGTTGGCTCTTTAACGTCGGTTTAAAATAATTGTACTGCATCTTGCCAAGATCATACGAAAATTGTGATTTTATCCTGTGTATGCAGCCATGAATATCCCCTAGTGCAGAACTGGGTCATAGGTCGGCACATAATGATTTTAGCTCAGTTAATCCTGGCTCTGCTTGATCTTTGTTATTTGTTGTGTACGCCAGCTGCACTGATCTCACATTATTCATATATTTCACTGAGGTCATTTGCGTAAACCTGTACGGCATCCACTGAATGCGATCAGAACCTTCGGAGGAGAGGTAATGTAGCTTGGCATATATGACATCCGAACTGGCAACCTAATAGAGAGATGAAAAGGCCAACGCCTCTTGAGCCGAAATGTTTCGTCCGAACAGCGGTGGAACGTATGAACTGACCATAGCAGGGCGCAAAGTTCACATAAGTATCTCTGTCGCTGAAATAAAAATAGAAAATAAAATTTGAAGCAAGGCTGCGATATACGTTCTTTGAACTATTGGTTTGTTGATAGACACGTCTCACTTTTGCTCCTCGAAATACACGGAATGCATACAGTGAATGTAAAAACTATTTCGGTACCAACATATTCCTGATGCGTAACTAATCCAGCAGACAAACTACTAAGCTATCAAGAACACAGACTACATAGCAATGTGCTGTAAGAAAAATTTTCCTGGTGGAATAGAAGACAGAAATAAATACGCTACATAAGATAAAATTGTAAGGAGTCGTCCGTTTCGTCTGTCCGCAAGTGTTTGAAAGCACAAGAAAAAGTACGGTAGTTAAATGCTTTCTTAAATTATTCGTCGATTCAATTTGAATGCCATTCTCAAGTAACTCAACGAATAACAAGCGCTTCTGACACTTCGCAATGTATAAATAACCGCAATAAATAAATAAAAGAACAAATCTCACAAGAAATCAGTCTCTATCTCACAGTAAATATTAATGCCCTACATCAGAAAAAAGAACCAATAGCTCCAATTATGTCATGAGACAGACTATTTGTCTTACAGCAACCAACTAAAGAAAAAGTGCCTGCAATTAGCCAATATATCGGAACCGTAATAAAGCCTTCTGTTATGAATCATAATAAAACAGCCTATGTTCAGACAACCACGCAAAGAGAATGACATACATTACAAGCAAATCATGGTTGTTGTATGCGCGAAATTTTAATGAAACGCAATGCATCAAAAAATCAATAGATTCCAATACTTGGTGATGCGTATGATGTTTACAGGAACAAACTGAAACAGACATTTGAAACTCTGGCAGTGAATGTGAGTATAGTAAGGTAGCAAACAGTTATCGTGTCAGACATCCCTTACAGAAATCATCAAATAGATTTTTCTTGTGTAGAAGACATTCAAGAAGCAAGGCAGTGCGTAAAGAAATATTTGCCAATCAGTTGGTTATGTATGATTTTTCTGTTTGCTTTATATCTCCTCTGTTAACTACAAATGCCCGCTGATTGCTTCTTTCCTCATTCCATGGTGATACTGTAACGGACATTTTCTCCGCCCAGTAACGAAGTGCATTTTCAGTGATTCATTAAACATGTAACGATAATAGGATATAAGTTATGCCATTAGTTTTTTGTTATTTTGTATTTAAGTGTAAATTAAATTGAAGTATTTTAGATATTCTAATGTTACAAGCACTTTGGACTGTATGCAGTTTACAAGTATAGAGATCGCTTTCGTCTAGCAGGAAAATTATCTGTGCAAAATTTTGATAGGGAGGAATCGAAAAATGGTAGGGATCAGTCGCTGATGGGGCTCGGTAACCTAATGACGAACAGACAGGACAAGAAAATCAACCAGTGACAAAGAGTGATAGTTTCGAAGTAAGTGAAGGACTTTCTTTGTGACGAAAGTCACAAGATTTTATGTAGAGCATAGAATTATTGCAACGAGTGGAAGAATGCTGTTTGACCATGCAGAGACGAACAGAGTTTTAAGAATAGACACCCATGTTAACGTTATAAACGAAGAAGAGGATATGCAAGACAAGAAGATTTCAAGCAAAAAGATAGAAAGAAAAAATATCAAAAAAGGCGATTGAAGACTGTAAAATTTGACAGTGAATAAATGCATGAGAAACGAAAAATCAAGCCATCAGAAGTTTGAGAAGAACTAGCAGTCATCACAGAACACTATCGTACAGTGAATTGCTGAGGCTGAGTTCCCTGAATAGTTACCAGCCTTATTTTGATTGAGGGAAGACTATGAATGGCAATAGTAATGTGGATGATGTTGTGAAAAGCGACTGTTTAGCGGCCTACCATGTTTATAGAATTTGGTCTGAGAATTGACTGCCTAATATAAAATTACCTGTAATGAGGACCAAAGCAAACATTATTTGAAGTGTTCCTCAACACAGATTTTGTGCAGACGTTAATTATAGTTAGAGACATTTAAAAGACTTTGAAGGTTAGGGAATGTTATCCAAAAGAACAATTGTTGAGCTGATATATTTTTATATTCACTGAAACAAAGATCTGTCTTGCAATTAAATGTTGTTCTCATGCTATTAGAGACTGTATGATTTCTGTATAGTCAATATTTTTCTTGTACTTTAAATTACAACAGTTGGTGTTGGTTTAGTCCTGCATAAAATTTGCCCTCCTGCGAAAATGAATAATTCTCAACTATTATAATGAGGTCGGGCTACTCTCAGTGACGATTCTCAGACACCGACACTAAAAAGGTGCAGTGTACTTTATATTTGATGTTTAAAATAGTCAGTTTGTCAGAAAAGCTTCAGGACAGGGTTTTTAAAGAATAGAAAACTGCAATTGGCAGTTCATGATCCTAGCTCCGAACTAAGTAGTCCCCTTGGCTACCTGCTAACGGTTACTAACGTTGCTGGAGGTCTTGGAAGCAAGCAGGGAAATTTTCAGTTGTGGTGCTTCTAAGTTCATTTCTCAAAGCTTATAGAATGTCTGCGATATCTTGATGCAACTTTCCATTCAGTCACCTCTTCATTCGCGGAAACAAGGAAAAAATTTGAAGGCGAGAGATCGGGCGAATATGGTGGATGTGGGATGTCAATAATAGAATGACAGAACAGATACTCGATAACAGATGAAGCAGTGAGGTGTCTTGTGTTGTCACGCAGTAAGAAGCAATCATGTGAATGCCGCAAATTACGGCAGCGATGTCGAATTGCTTGTCGCAAACCTTTCAAGACATCGATGTAAGCAGTTTTGTTCACTGTTTCACCTGGAGGAACATACTAGAGGCGAACTAATCCTTTAGTATCAAAGAATGTGTTCAACTTTGTCTTTGTTCTCAAATATTGTCGTTTGCTACCGGTATCACCAAACTTAATCAGTAACAATAATTTTTGACAGAAATGTGGAATGACTGCATCAAGTACTTTAGCAGAATCTCTTCGTCATCCCTCTTTCTGTTCGTCTGTTAGTGTTTGAGTTACGAGTTTGCAGTAATTTTCCGTTTGCCTAAATCTTCGCAGAAAATCTCAAGACACATCAAGATTCAAATTCAGTTCTCCTGATGTCCCACGCACAGCTGCAAGTCGCTTGGAATAAAAGCCTTACACGCTCCTCGTTTGCATCGGTATATGCTGTAGACGGGCGACCAGATCGTGTTCGTCTTGATTCGAATCCTTGGTCTTCACGAAACCCTTTGTGTTCTTGAAAGTGCCTCGCCTGCATTTATTGCCCAGTTTCACTGGAGGTTTTCCAGAGCTTGATGCAGAACTTTACACTCACTCTTTGCTCATGATCAGTATCCATTGTGTTAGCGTAAATAATGTGCCAAAAACCCAAACAGTGTGTTGCTAAGCACACCACTGTCACATCGTTAGTTTGTACGGTAACATGGCCGAGATCATTTCAGGAATGGACACATGCCAGGTAACATAAAAACAACATTTGTCCTTTTTAGTATTGCAAACTCAGAAACAAAAAACCTTGTCTTAGAATTTTTCTGACAAAGGGAGCGATTTAAAATATTTACTGCTGGTTAACTTTTCCTTTTACTGAAACAGATTGAATGTTTCTAGGATCTAGCTTTCCTCTGATTAGTAAGATATGAGTAGTAGTTGTGCGTTAATAGATAATATGATTGTCTAACTGTGGCGAGCTCGTAATACCACAAAACGAGTAAAGAGATTGATGCAGCTGCCCTCTCAATAAAGTAGCTTAATAAAACAAAAAGTATTGTATTTCTGAATATTCATTATGGGCAACTAGTTCTGAATGAAATATAAGTTGAATTGACCACGAGAGTATATAACTTGTTACTTCCACTCAAGGCTTCGAAGAAAGCTTGTTTAGCAACACATGTTGACTCACAAAAACTGTGCTTCATTTAACATTGGTATGGATTTGAAATAAAACGTACAAGATTTATTACTTTGAATATTATCGTGCATCATATACACAAAATTCCCCATAGTGACGTCACCTAAAGTAACATGTATCACATGTTGTCCTGAGCACACCCCTACAAAAATCAGATTTTCGACGGATATTTGAAGTGATGTCAGGTATAGCTTATTCGGTGAATAAAATACTGACTTGCTGAAGCCAACCGCAAGATAAACCCATTTCATAAACAGAACGCAAGCTATTTCAAGGAATCGTATTCATTGAGAGTCACTCTGTCCTGAGACAGACAAATTTGCACCAACCAACATGGCCTGCACACTGCCAGCATTTTGTAGTGCATAATGGTTAGATATGCCCAGGAGAGCTTTGTTCTTAATAAAGTGTCTGACACCTACAAGCTATTGCTGATTCACACACACACACACACACACACACACACACATATATATATATATATATATATATATATACATATATATATATATATATATATATATATATATATATGTATATATATATATATATATATGTGTGTGTGTGTGTGTGTGTGTGTGTGTGTGTGTGTACAGAGGCACAAACCTGTTCCTGTGTGTATGTGAAAGTAGCAATAATTTCCAATGTGTAATATACATTCCTCAGCATGTGTAAATGCAGGCACTTGCAACAACACATTATTTCACGCTATATAATAGAACATCATATCCATACCATAGTCATGGGCAGATGAATAATAAGCCTTCATTTTTGTTCTGCTTATATACAGCCAATGACATTGAAGTTGCTTACTTGGTTGGCTGGGGCACTCCTGCGCTTGTTAATCTTATCATGTACACTATCACAGCAGATCACATATGAAAAGTCAATCTTTGGGTAGAAAGGCGAGAGAAAAAAATCCCTTGCAGATAACTGAGATGAAACAAACCGAATCTATAGAATTTGGCAAATATCCAAATATAATGAACAACTTTCATCAGACGCTCTTAAAACTGGAGAGCAGGCTTCAAACTTTTTTATCAAGTAAATAGAAGAACACATTCCAAGCTGATCGCTTTTCACAATTTCTACCGCTAGGAAATCGTACTTATTCGCAAGTACAATGAGAATTAAAATGTTTCACTATCCACTATATAGTAGTTAATTTGTTTGATAAATAGTCTTGACAAATTTCTACATGTTCATCCTGTAATTATCATCAATGTCTGTGAGAGCAATTGTATTCTATGCTCTTGAGTAACAACATTAGTAATAATTTTACACGTGTAACACTGATCTAGTAAAATGTAAGAAGTTTCTAGGAATCATACTTGAAGAGTGTTACCCATATCGAAGGATTGATTGCAATATAATTTACATTATTTACAATTAATAATAGAAGTTTTGCAAAACACTTAGATTGAAAAGGCTCTAGTGTAAGAGGCAAATGTTAATCCTCACAAAAATGAAATGTACGTGACTTAGCCAAAGCTATGGCCTCATTGTTGTCGTGATGTAAGTGAACATCAACGGCTAATATGTGAAAGTAATACAAACTACAATTTAGCTGTAGGAATCGATACCAGCACATAAACATATTTTCAAAACACACGATCACTGATTGTCAAACAGTAGGCCTACCTTTTGGTGTAGAAATTCCTAATGCTAGTGTCATGAGGTCTCTCACGGCAGAGTATCACTTCATAATGCAGCCTAATTTTAAAATACTCAGTGAGTACAACTTTGTTTAACTGGCGAAGGGAGGACAGTTTGTGATATGTTAATTCAACTAAGGAAAACATCAGTCCTTAAGTTCTGTAAAGCTGCTGTGAACAATTTTTTCAAGGGGTTTTTTACATTTAAAATTGATGTTTGCTTTAATACTCTCTCACCCATTTTACAGATATAAACAACGTTATTCGATGGAATAGACAAGGTACCTGTGTTCTAATGTTCAAGACCGCTGCCAGTGGGACACTGGACATAGTATCAATTGGAAAATAGTGCACTTAACTTTTTGACGAATTTCCTGGCCAAAAATCCAGCAATGTATCCGACAACATTATTCAGATATCAAGTGAGATAGCTATATGAGTTGTATAACCATGGTCACTATATATTAATGCCATCCCTGGAACAGATGGCAACTGATTGCATTCAACTTCCTTATTTAAAGATTAGTTCATGTTATGCTGAGGATGGCATCGGTGGTAGAACAATTTGCAGTTGTAGGTTTTCCAATTTGGATGTGGACCAGAAGTCTCTTTAAAATAGCTTCAATTTGCTGAGCTGTGGATGTATAATACCCTCCCCTCCCCCCCCCCCCCCCCCCGCTAAATACTGGGTGATCAAAGAATCAGTATAAATTTGAAAACTTACTAAACCACGGAATAATGTAGTCATAGAGATAAAAACTAACACACATGCTTGGAATGACATAGGGTTTTATTTGAACCACCCCATATTTCTAGACGCATGAAAGATCTGTTGCGCGCGGCGTTTGTTGATGATCGTGTGCTCAGCCTCCACTCTCGTCATACTTGGCCTCCCAGGTCCCCAGACCTCAGTCCGTGCGATTATTGGCTTTGGTGTTACCTGAAGTCGCAAGTGTATCATGATCGACCGTCGTCTCTAGGATTGCTGAAAGACAACATCCGACGCCAATTCCTCACCATAACTCCGGACATGCTTTACAGTGCTGTTCACAACATTATTCCTTGACTACAGCTGTTGTTGAGGAAGGATGGTGGACATATTGAGCATTTCCTGTAAAGAACATCATCTTTGCTTTGTCTTACTTTGTTCTGCTAATTATTGCTATTGTGATCAGATGAAGCGCCATATGTCGGACATTTTTTGAACTTTTGTGTTTTTCGGTTCTAATAAAACCGCATGTCATTCCAAGAATGTGTGTCAATTTGTACCTCTCTATCTACATTATTCCGTGATTTATTCAGTTTTCAAATTTATACTGGCTTTTTGATCACCCGGTACTTCCAAGTGGTCTTGATTAAGTTTCTGTGCCAATAAAACTGTAATTCCTCGTGCACATCTACTTGTAATATTGTCATACACAACTAGCGATGAACACAAATGATCATGCATATAAACCCAATTCAACTTGTGGAATGCACCAGTAATGTTCCCCCAACAAATTCTTTTAATGTATACAGCCAATATTTCGCATCCTTTACTTATGTGCGTACATCACTGTACGTAGTTGGGGATAGAGGTCTTTTCTATCCCCTGTAATATAGGTTCCTACTGCTTAATATGTGGAATAAATTGTGTGCTATTGCCTCACAGCCCTGAAAAGGGGACATTCCCAAATTTTTGTCACAGTATTCATTAGCATTGGCTGCACTTCCACTAAATGTCTTTTCAGCAAGTTTAACCTTCACGGGTTCTTTGTGCCAACTAATACGGTCGCTTTTTAGTTCTGTTCCCAAATGCAATCCCTCTTGCCTCTGTAAGTTCCATAATTCCACACAATAACTGCATTATATTCGGTCAAGTTAATGAAAAGTATCCCCTTTGTGGGAAGACAGTCTCTCACCAGTTGTGTGATGTGGCAAGCATCCAATGGAATATGTTCTTTTACATCTGTTGATAGATTTATGAACCTTGGTTTCAAATCGTCTGCACTAAGTTCATCCCCCAAATAATGAGCCATCGCCAAGTTAACAGCGCTACATCAAATCTTAGGAAGAGCACGTTAACATCTGTGTTTCAGGAAATCAAGACAAGACAGAACTAAATTGTTACTTTCACTACCACTCAAACCACATGAAAGAAAATACCCCACTGGAATTTTGCAGTAGTCTTTTAGTGCAACAACCACGAAGACCAAGCCATCTTTTACCTCGGATAAGTCATCACACCTAACTTCAGCATCACAATCTGCATTTCCAACAAACCACTGACCATCAAATTCTGTGTGCTTCCTGATGGGCATTTATTTCATCATGGGAGACACCACAACTTTATTTGTCCTTAGTTTTAATATTGCGTGATTTCAAGATAAGTCCAGTTTTTTCTTCTGCGCTGAACTATAATTTACCATTTACACCTTGGTGCCATTTTCGTAAGGATATGTTAACGTATTTCAAAAAATTTCACTAACGTTGTCATAGGCTAGGCTTGAAAAAAGTTAAAAGTGAGTGCAAATTTACATAGCTCTTTAGCGGTGTCCTTTCCATGTTCTCCTTTAAAGCTACTCAATAGATGGACAACACCTGGTGGAAAAATATTCTACAAACAGAAAAGGAACAACTTGTGATAACAACTGAATATCAAATTTGCCTAAAATTAGACAAGTGGACAACTTATTAGAAGTAAAATGTGCATTTAGAGTAATTTTAGTAAGAGTGTGACAGGTGTATACTACTGCCCTTAAGCTCCAACACTTGTGTTTGAAAGATTAAATGTACGACATACAAAACAGTAGACATATCTTTGTAGCGATATACAGGTAATAAGACAAAGCATTTGCAAGTATTAGTTTACCTCCACCATGTCAGCTGTTTTAATTCTGACAGTAGTGACTGGAGCAGTATCGATTTTGTTTGTTAAATGACGGCATTTCTGTCTCTCTAAATGTAATTTTTTCTTCAAGTCTACATGTCGCAAATTCCACCAAATTTGTCGGTTTATTTGGAGATAAAGTTACTGGTTCCTTTGTATAATGCCCTATATACGATTTTATGAAAGTTGTTGGCCATTTTAGTTGATATAGATCTGTGACAGGACTAAAAAGAAGCAATATGATGACAAAATTTCCTGCACTGATTTTGAACACAAATTTAACATTTCACTGCTAGCAACTACAGTTTTACAACGTATTACACAATCAGCTAATTATGTTATCATGAAACAGTTAGCACTTTATGCTAACCGACTATTTCTTTGTACAGTATATCTTGCTTCTTTTGAACCACACTTACAGTAGAGAATTTCTGCGTGGGAAAACTCCAGCTGCAATAGTTTATTCATTGCAGAAAAAGGAAACTAAGAGCATCCTTAATAAAAAAAACTTAGTCATGCAGAACTGCCTACCATAATCTAAAAATTTTTAACGTTACCATCCATATACATGTACAGAACAATTTCGTAAATCGTTGCCAGTGTATTGCCAGGAAAAGAACCATGAGTTCATTCACATCACAACAAATAAAGGCCGACATAGAAGTATGTCACACAAACTGTGAACTACTCAGAGAGCTCCTTGGTACTCGGTTGTAAAACTTAACTTCCTAAGAGTATACTGGGCAGTATGGTTAAAAAGGTATTCCAGAAAGAGCTAAAGGATTGTTTAATGGAAACAAATTTTATGCATCACATAGTTACGATGTATGATCTGTCGTTAAGGAATATTTGAATAGCTTTAAGACCTAAATACTAATCGAGAGAAAAATCTATCCAGCCTACTATCATTATCACCAAAATTATGTTCTATATTTTAATATGTAGACTATGTATTTTATTTATAAGATTAAACTGACTTGTCCTATATTACAAGTACACACACTGTAGATAATGTAATGATATGGAAACAAAGGTAAATAAATAAATGAAACATTGCGATCTGAGTGACCTTCCAATGGTCTGTTAACAACAAATTTTCCTCAACGATACTATTCAGCTTTTTATACAAACTAAATCAATCTTGAACAAAATTTGGTTTCAGATGGTATCAAATTATATGTGTAAGTCCGTCAGACTTGTGCACAACAAGTTTCGTTGCAATCGTTTCGATGGAAGTACAAACAAAATGCAACTTATATAACATATTCCGAATTAGACGACGCTTCTTGTACATTTCTCCGAGTTGGTGGTTTCCTCTTTTTTCGTTGAGGTGCTAAGTGCCTAGGAAGATCAAAAATTATATATATGAATATAGTAACTGTTCTCGAAAGAACAGCTACCATTAATGACCGTGCATTTTCTATGGAATAAATGATAATTAATTGAAACCCCCAGCTGCCGACAGGTGTTGTTGATATACCTCGATGGGGACAGCTGAAAATGTGTGCCATGACCAGGATTCGAACCCGGCATCTCCTGCTTACATAGCAGACGCTCTATCTATCTGAGACACCGAGGACAAAGACGAATAGCGCGACTGCAGGGACTTAGCCCTTGCACGCTCCCTGTGTGAAATTTAAGAGGATACTTTCTTCTTCAAATACGCCGCTATTTCGACTTGCTCCTAACCACCATATGAACAGTAGTCACAATCTCATAAATAATTTTTCAACAAAATCTCCAAACAGAGTAATTCATACATCTCAAATATCTGTACCCGGTTTGTCTCCCCGCACATAATTTTCATGACGTAATCGGTAGAATGGTCCAGAAAGATATCATAACTGACTACATACGGACGCTTCAAACTCGTTCCCTTCTCGGACATAAACGAAAGCTTCATCGATTTACCAACAAAGCTAATCAACTCTACAACAAATATACTCCCCTAAAGTTTGGAAATGTAAGCAGGAAGCCTGTACCCTGGCTAACTGAGGGACTAGAGACGCTGCATATCGGGCATACAAACAGTGCCCCACAGGTGAAACTCAATCCGCTTACAAGCAGAAGCAGAAAAGAGTCGGCCAAGAAGCGAGAGATGTAAAACGCAGGCATGGCCAGATATTAACGTACAACAGAAATAGACGAGTTGACCTACAGAAAAAGCTGCGTGGTCTTGGTGTAGGCAAAGTAAAAGCTGCAGTTGTTACAACTGTCCCACCCGAAAAAATTAACGGACATTTCACATTACCTCGGAACACAATTTAACTACAAACAAAACAGAGATTCAATGATTATCTCAAGGGAGTAAACGACTCTAGCCACGAAATGTTGTATCTATAGCATGTTACTTGAAGTGTGGTCAAAAATGCTATCAAGAGTATCGGATCAGTGTCTACCGGACACGATGGCATCGCAGTCCAATGGTGAAGCTTATTATTGAGCCACTACTGCCCACTATAACAGACGTATTGGACCACTCTTTAGCTACAAATATTTTCCCTGTGCTCTGGAAACAAGGAATAGTTAACCCACTACTTAAAAATCACTTTGCCAAGGCAAACACTGATTGCCGACCTGATGCGTTCTTCCTGCACTGTTCCAAGGTCATGTAATGTATAGTCCACGACCAGCTGACAAACTACCTCATCGCAAACAACCTGCTAGACGGATACCAATCAGGTTTCCGTAAACATCACAACACAACTTCTGCCTTAATAAAGCTGACCAGAGGACCTGAAGCTTGCCATGAATGCACGAAAAGTGACTGTCATTTATTTATTACACTTCAGTAAGCCTTTAACGCTGTCGACTCCGATATTTTACTTGCGAAGCTTATAAACCTAAATTTCTCGCCTTGTGAACTACAACGATTTGTTCTTACCTGACGTCTAGCCAGCAATACGTCTTGCTGGTAACCATAAATTCAGATTGGAGGCAGGCAGCATTAGCATACCCTAGAGTTCGGCGGTAGTTATTTCATTGTTTGTAAATTTTGATTGTATTGGACTTATGAGTCATCAGTTTTGTCTTACGGGAAGATGCCACGTTCACGCTGATAACATCCAGTTTTATCTAAGTGAAAAACTAATAAATCTGAAGACAGCAGTCGAGAATACCAACCTGTGTGCACTACAAAGATAGGCGCAGGATGTAAGGTTAAAGCTCAACCCATACAAAACGCAAGAGCTACTAGTTGGTCCTTCTGGCTCATTAATCTGCATTAATGGGAATCCCTGTCGTCTTTAATCCTAAATGGGATGAATAGCTTCTTCTTTCCTTCAACAAAGAGTCTAGGAGCAATAGCACATGACAATCTAAATTGGACAGAGGGTGTAACCGCAGTGTGCAAGAAGACATCTGTATCTCTCCATAGAAAAATATAGGCAGCTGTTCCCTCTTGACCTTGAAAAGAAACTTGTAGAAACACTTATACTTGCAGTTATAGATTACAGTGTTGTCCTGTACGGCATTTCTCAGGAATGTTCACGGCGCTTAGGTCTGGTTATGAATGCCTGTGTGTGCTATATATGTAATGTTACACTCTGTGATCATACTTCACCATCATCTGCACAGCTATGCTGGATGCATGCAGACAAGCGAAGAAATTCTCATATCCTCTGTCTTCTCTACAGTTTTATCTACGTACACTGTTTCCCATATCTTTCTTCGAACTTAACGCTCTTGTTTGAACATCATAGCAGAAACACATATCCGTCCCGATCCATCGTTCACGTACTTTCTCGAAATACTTCCTGTAGCAGCAATCCTGGTCTGGAGTAACCTCTCGTAGCATATTTGAGAACTGAAGAACTTCTCCAGCTGTAGAAGGCAGTTAATGATGTAACCACTAAAGTAACAACAATGATTACGGTTGTGGCCGTACACACTCTTTACCGTTGTACTTCCATCTTTGCAATCAGATATTCCTCATTGTCCAGTATTCTTAGCTTGTGCAGTCTCCTTAAACTTCTTTTCCCCAGAACTCGTATCAGAAAACATCTATTTTTTACATGGAAATTCTTTTTATACCTGACCTACCATTATTGTTAATTCTATCGTTATTATTGTCACTATGATTACTATTATTATCACTATTAGTGGCAGTACAGCAGTAGTAGTACAAGTATTGCCAGTATTAAATTTATTTGCTTTTAGCCACTGTTAGTTACATTGTGACTATGGACGCTCAAATCATTTTATAGTATTTATCATATTAAAACTGTTATTTCTTAGGGAACTATGATGTAAAAGGTACTGTATGTGTGAAATACTGATCCGATGTAAGAGACAACCCAAAATAAATAAAATAAGTTAATCAAAGATTAGATTAGATTAGATTAGATTAGGTTAAACATTAGATTCCCATACATGTTTAGCAATTGGGAACTATTGCCGGGTTTGCTAGTGAGAAATTAGATATTGAAGATGTCTGAATTTCTTCGTGCAATTAATATTCCCTTGGTTTAAAATAATCTATTCCGGCCCATCACTATATGTCATATATTTTGTCTTCTCAAAGTAGACCTGTAGCACTACTTTCTCGGCTATCTCTGTCAGTCGATGAATCTTTGTGACAGATGAGTTACTATTGTTGTAAGTAAATGTCTATGTCATCTACAGTGCCCAACCAATCAACTTTCACCAGTTTAGTTTATGTTCTAGTTTGAAGCATTCTTTATTTCCTTCTTCTTGCCTCAGTCTCTTCCTCCATTCTTGAATGACCTTTTTCGCAAGACAGAAAGTATTAGACAAGATCCATCACTCTGTCTGACTCCGCGGGTCGGTTGTGGACGAGAGGTTTTAGGCGCTTCAGTCTGGAACCGCGCGACCCCTACGATCGCAGGTTCGAATACTGCCTCGGGCATGGATGTGTGTCATGTCCTTAGGTTAGTTACGTTTAAGTACTTCTAAGATGTAGGGAACTGATGACCTCAGATGTTAAGTTCCATATTGCTCAGAGCCATTTGAACCATTTCTGTCTGACTCCAGTTCGGGTTTGAAATGGGCCCGAGATCTCGCCGACTGAATTAACTTTGACGCCGTTTCAATCAAAGGCTGTTTAATTAGATTTCTGGATGTGTTGTCCATATCAAATTTCTTCCAGAATATTTAATAATGACTCACTGTCAACTGAGTAATGCGGTTCTTCAAAATCAACGAATACCACCACACCATCACATAGTCGTTCCTCTCAATCGTTTTGTATCTGACGATGTTCTTCAAGTCTGTTTATCAATATGATCTTTAATTCTGTTCTGCAGTGGTTTGGAGAGAATCTTGTGCGGAAGAGAAATTCCCACATAATTACTAACGGGTTTTTTGCCTCCTTTTTTGTGCAGTGATGCCGACAGCCACACAAGGATTTGCTACCAGATCTCTGTATCTCCTGGAGAGTTCAGCTGGTATGTTCAGAGCAAAAGTAATGTGTAAAGAAGCAAAGTAATAAGTTGATGTTAAAGTAGGTTCACATTTGATTTTGTCCACTACAAATGGTTGAAAGCCAGTAACTCTGAAAACAATGGGTTTGTTTGTAAATAACTTTAATGCTACCAGTCACGATTTCGTTTCATTCATATTTTAAATGATGCCTTTCGTGAAATTATTGCCATTTTCATGTGTTTTTTCTCTTTGTGCTATCCAATTTTGATGTAATGTTTTCAATGTGTGAGGTCCTGTACGTTTTTCTGGCTTAAGCGCAATATATATATAAAGCGCAATATATATATATATATATATATATATATATATATATATATATATATATATATATATATAAACGAAGGGGCATGAGTGATCTCAAATCCTTTCAACTCTTGTTGCAAGAACTCGCTATGAGAGGCGGGCTACAACAGACTGGCGGTGGCACACAGGACAATGTCAACATGAATGATCAGTCGGAGCCACAGCCGAGGTTAAATGGATCGCGTCGGAACCGCAATAGCCAGTGGTTCTCGCGCAATGACTCAAGTAGCCGTCGGAATGGGACGCAAAACGCCGTGTCGTCCAGTGGTGCGCTGGCAAATTCACGGTCTTGATCCCCGGCATAATGCGGCACGGAAAGAAGGAGATAACCGGGCCAACAATTGACTAGAGTCGGCCAGCTTTGGCTGCAGTTCGCTATGTGATTGGCCTCCATTCTTGTACATGAATACTGAGGGCATCAAAGAAGATTAGTTGCGGGAGCCGGAGAACGTTTCCTATATTTCGTACCCAGTGCTTAGTGCAAATGTTAGTGGTAAATGTATTCATTGTATTCTAGACACAGAAAGATACGTGTCAGTCATGAATGAGAACGTATTGGAAAGTTGCATGAAGGAGAAGGCGTGGCCCGTATCGCCCCTTCAAAGGACGAAAATTCTGGGCGCAATAGAAGGCAAGATAGTACCAGCCACCAAACAAGTTTTGATAGATTTCACATGCCAATCGGTGGTTTCCTACCTGTCAGTCGCTGCAGTATTAGGACTGGACTTACTCCATTTTTATCGTGCAAGCCTTAACATGGAAGGTCAACACGTGGAACTTGATGTAGCCATTAGACAGATGAACCTGACCATCGGGTAAAACGTACTCCTCAAATCGTACCGCTAGTCGCAGAAACATAAACATCTCTGCAAGAAGTTCTTTAGGTGTTCTGTGGCCCGTACTGAGTACGCCAGATCATCCATCAGAACACGGTGGAAATAAAAGCCCTGGGGACAAAAAGATCGCGAGGTATGCACCACGTAGCTAACCTTGAGAAGTTCAAGGAGCTGTAAACTAGCCTATTCTCGTTAGCGTGGTTAGAATGATCTAGTGTAGTAGGTTGTTTATGGTGTCCTTGCATTCCCTTCTCAATGTTTGTATTGGTTTAAATGTCACCGTTTTGGTTGTCCCTTTTCCGTCGCAGGTGCTGGATTACGTTGGTTCTTACTGCGCATTTCTCGCTCGATAGAAGAGGAGAAATCTTGTCTGTGCCGGGAAGGGCTAGGAATTCGAGTCAATTAGCTCTGCCAGACGTGTGGAATCGTTCTGAGTAGGACTTATTTGTGTTGCCGTCCTCGGGTATGACAGTGCCGTGCCGTTAACTTACGAATGCACTAATCCTTTTTGCAGAAAAGCAATAATGAATCGGAGACTGTCAGAGAGGATAACCCAGTGGAGCAGACGAGGTACAGTACTGAGCGAACGACAACAGGTACCGAAGCACCAACTGTCCTACTATGTATGAATTAATAATTATAAAGCAGTAAGTAAACACGCCGACCGGTAAACAGACTGAACCTTTACCTAAGCTAGTTTCACTGTATGCCCTTGTGGTGTCTATTGCTTGACTAGTTTTCGTACTATGTTTCAGATACCTAAGTTACTTGAGGTTCTATTTGTCAAATCCGCCATGATGCTGGACAGAGAGAGAGAGAGAGAGAGAGAGAGAGAGTAAAACCCAACCTACAGAGGCCAGGCCCAGTCACGGCCTTTAAAGTAAATCTAGAGTGACGGACTCAATTTAAATTTCTTTGGTAATGGTCAAGAGAATGACTCGGGAGTATGAGATCATACTCATTATCCTCTTACATGTATGTTGTTATTGCATGTGGAAATGGCTCTGAGCACAATGCGACTTAACTTCTGAGGTCATCAGTCGCCTAGAACTTAGAATTAATTAAACCTAACTAACCTAAGGGCATCATACACATCCATACCCGAGGCAGGATTTGAACCAGCGACCGTAGCGGTCGCGCGGTTGCAGACTGTAGTGCCTAGGGCCGCAGGAGTGGCGCCTACAACCGCATGGCCAGTCCGGCCGGATGTTGCATGTGGACTAACGCTTGTAGTACAGGTGACAGAACTAACACAGTGCATGCTCTCACTAAGTATCCTGTGTGACATCACCTTCCCTACGTATTACTTGTTTTTATGCTGCAGTCATGGACTGTGCAGCTGATCCCAGCGGAGGTTCGAGTCCTCCCTCGGGCATGAGTGTGTGTGTGTTTGTCCTTACGATAATTTAGGTTAAGTAGTGTGTAAGCTTAGGGACTGATGACCTTAGCAGTTAAGTCCCATAAGATTTCACACACATTTTTGTACTTGTTTTGATGATGTAAGACAATTCTATGGTCCTATTGGGTCAGGATAGTTCTTTTTGTAATATTGTGCGCACATGAAGTTTTTGTGTCAGACTTTGTCAATGTAAATGAGCTGGGCCCAATTAATTGTCTGCATTATAATATAAAATTAATTTACAGGGCTGGTCATGAACCACATTGTTGCTGTGCAGCATGGTTATGCCATACCAATTGTGCAGCACAGCTCAACAGATAACACTTAATCGGACCCATTATTCCGAATGTATCTCATACTGCTCTAATGTCCTCATATCAGCTAAGGGTGTCAGATTAAGTAATTTTCACAATTTTGCTGTTCAGTAGCAATGTAGTGTGTTAGGATTCTGATTTAAAAGTTACTTGCAGGGGAATATATTCCGCCTTTTAGACCTATCAATTCTGTCTGTATAATAACCCAAAAATTATTTGCAGGGCTTGACACCCACAATCAGGTCCATATTGAACAACCACACACTATGCCATGGCAGCCTGGTGTTCATCATGGTGCATCAGGTGTGTGTAGAGTAAACATAATAGAGATAGCATTATTTGAGTATAATGAAATCTGAAGTTATATATTTATATTGATACTTTTATATTCTATTTTACTGTCTGAAATATAATGTAAAATTAATTTACAGGGCTCGACATGAACCAGTTTGTTGCTGTGTAGCATGGTTATGCCACACCAAATGTGCAACACAGCACAACAGGTAACACATTGATGGATCCATTGTTCCCAATGTATCTCATGCTGCTCTAATGTCCTCATATCAACTAAAGATGTCAGATTAAGTAATATTTACAATGTTGCCATTCGGTAGCAATGTAGTGTGTTTGGATTCTGGATTTAAAAGTTACTTGCAGTGGAGTATAAGCCACCTCGTAGAACTATCAATTTGATCTGAATAATAACACAAAAATTATTTGCAGTGCTTGATACCCACAATCTGGTCCATGTTGTGCAACAACCACACACTATGTAATGGCAGTAAGGTTATCATTATGGTGCATCAGGTGTGTGTAGAGTAAATCTAATGGAGATAACATTATTTGAGGATAATGAAGTTCTGATTTGATATCTGTATATTGATACTTTTGTATTCTGTTTTACTGTCTGCAATATTATATAAAATTACCTTACAGTGCTGGACATGAACCACATTATTGCTGTGCAGCATTGTTACACCACATCAAATGTGCTGCACAGCACAGGTAACACCTGATGGAACCCATCATATCAAATGTCTGTGGTACTGCTCCAATGACCTTATATTCTTTAACAATGACAAATTATATATGAGCAGCACATCAGGTATGTAACATTGATTTTTTAATTATGTAATCCTATTTATTAAAGTAATAGTGTTTCATCTGATGACTTCCTTTCTAATATATGAAGATACCATAATGCAAACTTTCTACTTTACTCGCCTTAGGCCTATACAGTTTCTAAAGTGGTAGTTGTGGAGAAGAGAGAGTAGTAGTTGTAATTATATTCTTTCTGAACAGTAGAACTTCAATGCAGTGTTTACTTGCAGTCTGGATTATGCCATGTCAAGGAGAAGTGAGGGAGGTTCCAAACATTTGGATCTTGACACTGATGTCAAGTCAGGCACCTTAGGATGCCACAAGAGCTGATGATGAGGACTGGGATACACTCAGCCTTATCTGGCCACCAGAAGGAGAGTGGAAAGAACCTTGCAATTCCATCACTTCAGAGGGGGCAATCTGGATCCACTCAGCTTCATCAAGCTTAGTGAATGGCCAGACGGGTATGTAATGGTACTGCAGTTAATAGGGCACAATATAAGGATGTTTTGATGCTGGTTTTTAGTCCAGTACGTCATTATCCACCATGTAAATTGTTATTATTTGGGAGCAATGTGATATATCTGAATTCTGATTATATGCTTACTTGCAGTCCAGACTATGCCATTATGCCATCTTGAGGACTAATGAAGTAAGTCCCAAACATTTTGAGCTTGGCACTGATGTTCAGTCAGGCCCCTCAGGTTGCCTCAAGAGTGAAGGACCTTATATCCACAACATCTGGACTTCGGAAGGCCAGGACTAGGATCCACTCAGCTTTGTCTGGCTGCCAGAAGGAAAGTGGAAAGGAACTTGAGCGGGCCACTGTGGCTGAGCGGATATAGGCACTTCAGTCCGGAACCTCGTGACTGCTACGGTCACAGGTTCGAATCCTGCCTCGGACATGGATGTGTGTGTTGTCCTTTGGTTGGTTAGTTCCAGGGGACTGGTGACCTCTGATGTTAAGTCCCATAGTGCTCAGAGCCATTTCAACCATTTTGAAAGGACCTTGGAATTCCATCACTTTAGAGGTGGTGATCCGGATCCTTTCAGCATCATCAGGCTTAGTGAATGGCAAATCAGGTATGTAATGGTATTGCAGTTAATAGGGCACAATATAAGAATGATTTGATACTGGTTTTCAGTCAAGTATATCATTAACCATTATGTAAATTGTTATTACTTGGGAGCAATGTGACATATCTGAATTCTGATTAAATGCTTACTTGCAGTCCGGACTATACCATCTTGAGGACTAGAGGGAAGTCCCAAACATTTGGAGCTTGGCATTGATGTCGAGTCAGGCCCCATAGACTGTATCAAAAGTGGAGGACCTTATATCCCCAACATCTGGACTTCAGGAGGTCAGGACTGGGATGCACTCTGCCTTACCTGGCTGCCAGAAGGAGGGTGGAAATGTCCATGAAATATCAGCACTTCAGAGGTCAGGATTGTGATTCACTCAGCCTCATCAGGCCTAGTGAGAGGCAAGTCAGGCGTGTAATGGTATTTCAGTTAATCCGGAACAATATAAGTATTTTTTGATACTGGTTTTCAACCCAGTATAATATTAATTATTATTCACACTTTTGTTATTTGATAGCAATATGGCATGGCTGAATGCTAATTAAATCTTTATTTACAGTCCAGAGTATGATTCATTGAAAGCAGATGGGAAGGACCTGAGATGTCTCCACCATTTGGAGTTCAGGATAGCATTCCACCCTGTCCTCTACAGCTGCGTCAGGATCCGATTTGAGAGGAACTGCAGTATCTGATCCAAGAACTAAAGACCACTCAGCATCTTCAGGAAGACTTGAGTGTGTGGAGGTCATGCATCTATAATAAGTAGAATTAGGGACTGAAATGCTGTTGGCATGGCCGGGTCACTACAGTAATGCTTGAAGTAAGTAACAATAATTCATGTAGTAATACACCAGATAACACTGCTTTTACCAAATTCCTATAATTTACTCTACAAAACACAAAAAGTCATGACAAGTAAACATTTGTTAAACTGATACATTCCACATAATTATAAAGTGTCATATTCATGATCTGTGAAACAAATATTAATTTAATATCTAATGCGATCTGACGTGAATTTTATTTGCAGGTCCAGTCATCAAGAACTGGATTTCTACAGCATCAACAACAGCCAGAGAAATACTACGTGCTCTTTTCTTCTTGGTAGAAAACAGACTCCTCTGAGGCATAGACTTTCTTTTATGGCCCTTATCTGTTTGTCTGAAATAACCATTTTGGGGTCAAACAGCTTCTACATTTGCCTTTAAGGATAACGTAGTTTTTTTGCCTAACTACAGTTGAGTTATACATATATAAATTCAGAATTTCAGTATAATCAAATGATGTTATCTTCATAGGATTTACTTTACACGCACATGACACACCATGATGAACACCTGGCTGCCATGGCATAGTGTGTGGTTGTTCAACATGGACCTGATTGTGGGTGTCAAGCCCTGCAAATAATTTTTGGGTTATTATACAGACAAACTTGATAGGTCTAAAAGGTGGAATATATTCCACTGCAGGTAACTTTTAAATCAGAATCCTAACACACTACATTGCTACTGAACAGCAACATTGTGAATATTACTTAATCTGACACCCTTAGCTGATATGAGGACATTAGAGCAGTATGAGCTACATTCACAATAATGGGTCTGATTAAGTGTTACCTGTTGTCCTGTGCTGCACAATTGGTATGGCATAACTACGCTGCACATCAACAATGTGGTTCATGTCCAGCCCTGTAAATTAATTTTATATTATAATGCAGACACAGTAAAATAGAATTTAAAGATATGAATATACATTAATATGAATTGAGATTATTATCATACTCAGATATGTTATCTCCATTAGATTTACTTTACACACACCTGATGCACCATGGTGAATACCTGACTGCCATAACATACTGTGTGGTTGTTCTACAACACGCAAGTGATTTTTGATGTCAAGCCCTGCAAATAAATTTCATATCACAATTGAGGCAAAATTGATAGGTACTGAAAGATAGTATATACATATACTGTACTGCAAGTAACTATTACATCAGATTCAAAACACACTGCATTGCTACTGAACAGCATAAGTCTAAATTATACTTAATGTGACATGTTTATTTGGTGTGAGGACATTACAGTAGTACCACACATATTTAGAATGATGGATCCCATCAAGTTTCACCTGTTTTGCTGTGCTGTACATCTGGCACGGCACGACTATGCTCCGCAGGAACATTATGATTCATGTTGAGCTCTGCATATAAATTTCAAACTATAATTCACACAAAGTTGACAGGTACTGAACAAAAATTCGTATATTAACCATGAATTACATTTTACTCTGCCAAGGTTCAACACATAAATGTATCTACTCAATGACTTGAAAACTGATACATAACCTCATTCAGAAGTGATTTTACTACTTCACATCTTTCTTCAGCATTTGGAACAGCCAGAGAAATATTACGTGCTGTTTTCTTCTTGATAGGAAACAGCCTCTTCTGTGGTATTAGCTTTCTTTTCTGGCCCTTATCTGTTTCTTTGAAATAACTGTTTCGGGCTCGAACAGCTCCTACATTTGCCTTTAAGGATAACACAGTTTTTTTGGCCAACTGCAGTTCAGTCTCAGTCATTCCACTGACAATATTGGAAAACTCTGAAATAAGCTTCTGTCTCCCTTCTAACAAAGATTTTGGTGTTTTTGAAACATATTTTGTGCTTACTTCAGCTAATATTGTTGCTCTCTCACTGGTGGCATCAACATCAGTACCCAGTACCTCTGGACTTTGCAGGGGATTTTTACCGACACTGTCATCTCGGCAAACAGTGTGAATGTGCTTACACATATTGAATCTAATACTGTAATCCATACATGTATAGTAATACCAATGTATGCACACATTGCAATCACTACATTTTAATTTGCACTCACAGGTGACTCTGTTATCCTTAACAATGTACACCTCTGAAGAAGATGTGGATGGCACTTCCCAACCACCATCTATCTCAGTGATGAGGTCCTTGTCCATTAACAAACTAGTTTTTTGTTTATAACGAATGTCTTGAACTTTGCTTGTAACCTTCCCTTTTACATTTGTTATAAGCCAGTCAAACATCTTGGCTGTAACTAGGGACGTTAGTGTAGATACGCCTTTGTCCAGTCATTTTATCTGTCTTGCATTACCATGTATTTCCTTTAACGTTCTCTGCATACTCTGGTATTGAGACCGGCATACGTTCTGTGACAGTAGGCCCAACACTCCACATTTCCCTCATAGTGTGTTTTGAAGTATGAAGCAAATTCTGATGTGTCAGGGTCACTACTGAGCTTCTGCAGTGCTTTTTGCAGTGAGTCCTGAAACATACTTACATTTCTCAGCATTGACACTGATTTAATGAGCCGATACACATCATTTCTTTTATCCAGATCTGAAATTTTCCGCTTGATATTAGTTTTCCATGCTCTGTCCACATGCCAGGTACAATAGAGTCTCATCTTAGGAGCACCCATTGTCCTGTTCCATGCAATACTGTATGACTCTGCCAAATCGGACATGAATACATTGTGGCAAATTGGTCCAACCTGTGATTTTACGTACTGCAAAAATATGCTTAAAACATCGGCGTCCTTCCTGTTCGAAATTAGAAATGCACATCGGAATCCTTGCCTGAGATCATCCACTACTAAGAGAGTGGTCACATTGAAATCATACCCGTTAAGCCCATTGGTTCCATAATACAGATGCAGTCTTCTCCATATTTTGATAACATTTCACGTTGTGCTCTGTTCATTATCACTAATACAAAATCCACACTCCTCAGTTCTTGATGTTCACTAGTCGAGTCTTGTGATTTATAGAATAACACAGACGGATTCTCACTTTCGTTCATTTCTTTTACCCAAGCTTCGACACTGATTGCATCATTTTTATGTCTGACCGACTTGGAGGAGAGGTTATAGCTGGCTGCAATGTTATATAAGTCTTGCTTGGTAGTCAAATGGATTCTCTGCAAGTCCAAATCCTGCAAACCTGTCCATACGTTATCTAGAACTTTGTCATACGGAAGTCCCATTGCAATATCTGTGGCTATGGTTTCCCGGTCTTTTTGACTCAGGGGCAGGTGCATTAAATCTTGTTTGTGACCAATGTGGGTCGACACAAAATGTACTTGGTATGTTCCACCTTCGTGTACAGTTACTTTCATCTCTGCAGGGCACTTTCCATTCATTTTGTTGCTGCCTGTCAATTTAAGATGTCTTGTGCCTTTACCTTTGGAGATAAAGTTCCTGACCGATAGCAGCCATAATAATGTGTGGAACTAGTAGACCCATGCGTTTCAATAAACTTTGAATGTGTCGTGCGTTCAGTGTCTTCTTTCCACTGCAAAAACTCGTCTTCATTTGAGAACTGCAGATCTTCGGAATTAAGTTGAATTTGATGAGCAGTTTGTAAATGATCTATCCAACCCTGTTTTGAACTATTTTGAAATGGGCACAATGTACACTTGAAGAACAACCCCCCTTCCTGCAAACCATGAATATTTCTTTGGTGGCGATACAAATTATTTTTAAGAGAAAAAATTTTGTCACACACATAGCACTGATAAGAAGCTACAGTAGTTGTGGTGGTAACAGGCAGCTCTTGTTGACGGTTTTTGCAAACATGCTGACTGAGATTCTTTCTGTAATTATACACTTGCCCACACACTTCGCATTTAAAAGCACTCATTTGACTTACTACCATTAACTGCTGGTTTAATTCAAGTACATGGAGCAAATATTGAAGACATGGGGGCTGGCCAGAGTGGCCGAGCGGTTGTAGGTGCTTCAGTCTGGAACTGCGTGACAGCTATGGTCGCAGGTTCGAATCCTGCCTCGGGCATGGATGTGTGTGATGTCCTTAGGTTAGTTAGGTTTAAGTAGTACTAAGTTCTGGAGGACTGATGACCTCAAATGTTAAGTCCCATAATGCTCAGAGCCATTTGAATCATTTTTGAAGACATGGGTGTAAGTGCTACTCCGAGATGAACAGATGGGAATTTGTGTCTGTATTTCTGACAATTTTAATACAAATGATGGATACATCATAATTGCGCAAGATTTCTGGTAGCATAATTCACACAATGTATGTGTTCTCTGAAACATTATGATATAATATAACACAGCTGGAAATGTTATTAATTTTAGCTTTTTGAAATAGTTAGGTATTTCCCATATTACTGCAGAAGTTGTGTTCTAATGGATGACGATTGGCATAAACATAAGCATGTCCCAATTGGACACTGGTGATAGATACTCGTGATGTCTTCCATGTCTCTACCACTGCATTTGTGACCTACACAAGCATGTTTTTATAGGTTTGAAAAGAACATCAAAATTGCTGGAGGTAAAGACAAATAGGAACTTTCAACTCTTAAGATTTATGTCTGTCATTTATAGTACTGTAAGATTGATTGTTCACTGTCATCATGGTACAAGCAGTATTTCTCCTTAAGTGCCAAATGTAATTATGTTTTTTGTATGTCTACTTGTAATCTGTTTCTGTAATACTTTATTATTCATGACACTTCTTTTTGTACTAATGTATCTGCAATTAAATGATTGGTTGTATATTGTCAGAGTGCTCAGGAAGCTTTTATTTTGTACAACGTACAATGTATGTATCATATCGTAATTTCATTGTACTCTTGGTACTGTATGTGTGGAATAATTTCATAATGTTCTAAATTGTACAACTTTTGATTGTTAATGTGGTGTACTATCCTAAGAAACAATTGGAATTGTGGCATGTAGTGTAACACAGATTGTGTTTTCAAATATAGTTATCTGAATAATCAAATATAGTTTGCTGCATCATTTGTATGACCAGTGAGAGATTTTAACCATCTATGATTGAGACTGTAGTTTGCAAAGTGTAAGGAATTCATTTGTGAACTTTGAGATTTTTTTAATGATTAACTGCTGACATTACTACCCTCCCAAAGATAATGGTATCCTCTTGGAACATCAGATATTGAGACTCAGGCTAAATGCACCTTGTTCCCCACATTTGATTTACTCTGTTGTGTTAGTAATTTATAGAAAGTTAATGATTCAATAAAATTATGTCACTGAAGAATTTTCATTTTCATTATTGCATTGCCTGTCCTACATAATTAAATGCCATTTTCTGTGCTGCGGTGTCAATAGAGTAGTCATCCTAAATGTGTTATGTAACATGAATGTACTGAAGGCATAAACATATTGAGCCTCTGAAGCAAATCTCATAGGTGGTTCACGATTTTATCCCCTGCACCTCCCTCCATGTCATTCTACATTTAACAGAAAATCAGCCCCTGAGCTGAGAGTAAGAATTCTTCTCTATCATTTCAGTCAATAAAGGTCTTCCTGGAAGGTCTTGGAGAGAACAACTGGTTTGTTTGGAAAGATATGGAAAGAGGTAGTAGATTATCAAAGTTTGATGACTGGCTCAATTGGCAAGAGAGCTACGCCACAAAAACCAGTGTGGTATCTGGATTCAGATTCAGGCTGGTTCACAAATTTCATGTTTCATTAATGTTTCAAAAACAGTACACTCCACAGCACTGTAAAAGATTTCATTTTTGCAGTGTATACATCACAAATGGTTCTAACTGGTACATCACTTCCCATGAAGCTAAGTTATTGTTCATGTCTAACAGTTGAAAAACTGGGATGTGACAAACAAATGAAGGAATTAAGTCACCATTAATCTCATTATCTTGCAGTTCCTTGGAAAATATTTCTGACCAGTTTCCTGTTTTTTTTTTTTTTATTTTTATTTTTTATGAAATCCAAGTGCTGCCACCATGCGCGACAGTACTGACGCTTGCTTGAGTTGAGAACTGGTAACACCTAATATCATGACAATACACATGATGTATTGAACAATTAGTCAGGATATTTTAATAACACAGGACATTGAGCCAGAATGGAGTCTGGTCTCTTTTTTCTCGCCAGGGTATATCACCCGTGCAAGAATCTTTTCCATGTTCTGTAAAAATATTAGGTCTCACACTATAGATAATTGATAATATTTGAACTCTTGTGGTGATATACAAAACTTTTCAGAGGATAATAGAATAGCTACATTTTCAGTTGTGATCAGTAACTTCATACCAAGAATGATCTCAAGAAAGAGATGTAAGCTAACTACTGAGAAATTAACTGTCAAGAGTCATGAAATATACTGGATCTAATGTTATAATGAAACTGATGAATTCTTTTCATGGGAGGAAATTTGCATTACTGTGATAAATGTCAATTTCACAGCAAATTCAGTTATATAATCACTTTAACTACCTCCAGAATTTCTATGTCTACCTAATCTTATTATGATCTGAGGCATGTTGGTAGTTGTCTTTGTAGGATTTTGTTGTGAAATGATGTTTGATGAAATGTAGGATGCATAACACTTACACAAGTATACTGCAGCTAAATATATTATGAACTGATTTAAATAACATTCTGATTTACAGTGTTATGCATTGTTATGTTTTCAGTGTGTGTTGTATCTGATGTACAACTATATTATGAGTAGTAATATAAATCAGAAATGAAATCAGACATTTTAACTTTAGAGTGTGGGTTTTCAAAATAATACTCAATAAAAAATAGTTATGTATAAAGGAAACTTACGTTAAAGTGACATGTTGCACATCATTACAAAATATCGTATTCATAATCTATGGAACAATATTTATGTATGTATGTATAATATAGATGGTACAATAATACTATTATACAAAATAAAACAGTAATATGTAATACTTATGTATGGTTAGTTTTCACCCACCCCAATATGTGGTTGGGGGATTTGGATTTTAAAAAAGCGTTCAGAGAAACAAAATTTAAACAACAACATTGAGTCATTAGATAAACTCTTGTCAAGAAGGGGAAAATAATTAAAAATATAACAGAATAATTTTGCTGCTTTTAAATGTGGAACATGTTTGGCCAACCCCAGCCACCCTCTGAACACACTAAAATCTCCCATGAAAAAAAACGACAGAGGGTCTTTAAGACAAACTTAACGAGATAATCAGACACAAACAAGAGTAGTGTCACTGAGTAATCAACAGACTGATGTGAATTATCCATCATCTTTAGAAAAACAATTCCGTTAATCATTTTCAAGTAACAATCAAAATTTAGTAACAAATATTTGCAAAAGTTGACTTGTTGAAGGAACTCAGAAATTCTACTTAATCTCTAATCATTTTCCTTCAAGTCAGCAGACGTTTCTTTGCTAATCAAAGTTCGTGAGAATGAATGTGTGAGTAGCTTGGTGGAACATGGAAGTAATGAAATGCTTTCATAACGCTTAAAGACAGCCAACTGGCTGGCTACTGCCCAGTTAGCCATTTTGGGTACTCCCTCTGTCAGGTCTACTTTATCTGGTGCGTGGGTTCAGATGGGGAAGAAGTCACATATACAAAGGTTGACAGCCACGTCCCAATGTGCAGTTTCTGTCAAGATGAGCAATCAGGGTGAGAATAGATCTATGGTAGTAGGTGACCGTGTAGCAGTGCTGAAGCAGGTAGCATGCATTGCATAGCATAGAATGATATCTTCAGTCTGTGTGATACCCTCAGTTTCTCAAACCCTCAACCAGGTGCCACTCCCCTCATACTACACTGTATGCAGGAGAATTATCAGTGAAAACTGAGCAATAACCTCTTAGAGGGTCTCACTGTCAAGGATCATGTGGTGGAAGACACTATGACGTTAAATAGGCATGTACCATCACAGCAACTTCTAGTATGATAAAAAAAATTATTACTATTAAATATATCTCTATTCTTTCAATTTAAATCTGTGTTTCATACTAGAATGTCGTGTTCCCAGTTTGGCACAGCTTTGCCACAGGAGACACGAAAGCGGTCGAAGACGTCCGTCTTCTGGTCGGCTCCTTATCGTTGTCAGAAGGAGACTAGTTTTTGAATACGCAAAGACTTCTATTACTTGGAAAAGAACAACCCGGATTTCTTTACGTAATCAGTATGATTTTTAAATTACCTAAGGGACCTTTAACAATGAATAGTAGAAAAAAAATTGCTTTTGCAAATGAAATCATTCATAAATGGGGCAGCTATGAGTTGTATAGATGACAAGGAGCGGCCTTCTGTCAACGACCAGGATGCCGCAGTATTCTCTGCTGTAGTAAAGGCTGTTTGACATTTATAAAAATAATATGGCACGGAGGATAAAAAAGTATAAAGGAAAAGAACAGAATAAGAAGTCTGGTAAACACTAAATATATTCAAACAATTCTCACTAGCAAATTAGGGCTTATTTATAAACAATACAACTTACATAATTACTTTTCTAACAGTAGGGTGCGATCAGATTTCAGCCTGTCCTGTGCTGTCTCCTTGGTTCACGTTTTTGTCACAAATTATAGTCACTACTTTTCTCCTTTCGTTGAAGATAATTCTTGCACTGTTCAACACCTCCGATAACAATAACTTGCTGAATTACAGTCTCGAACATAAATTACTTTAATGTTATTAATTAATAATGTTGTCTGCACGCTGGCAAGACCGCTCACTTTTTTAGCTTAAAGTCGACCTTCTCCACGCTTTCACACCACAAGCAGAAGTACATTAAAATCTGAAGATCTACAAACGTTTTCTACCGTCATCTTTTATTTAGATCGAAGCGCAACGACAGTTCAGCTTCTGTTAAAATGTTTCTTTGACTGCGCAATCGATGTATTAGCGTCCGCGCTAGATGCGCATCTTTACAGTTATGTAAATTATACAAAACAAATGTCTTTCAAAGGGTACTCAAAGCTTTCATAGGACGGAAATACCAATAATATTACATCGCTTCCCGCGTGAGGAGTAATGAGTCTGAAAGATCGTTACGACTCACGCGCAGTCGTAATATTATTGGATTCACGTACTTAGTGAATGAAGTATTTAAGGATGTCTCCTTGTAGGGAGCAAAACAGACATAACATAAGGCACATAGAATTATATACGTTTCACACTAAGTCGTCAAAGCTACTCACAGTTGCTTGATCATTAACAAACTTGGTTGTGGCAGATGCCATCATAAGTGTTCAAGGATCCCTTTTTTTTTTTTGTTTTTTTTTCGTGTTCTCAAGAATTACTCTCATTCAGTCAATTGAAACATTGAAATACTAACAAAGATACAAGTACAAATTAAATACACATACAGATACAAATATACATAAATACTGACAATAAGAAAAAAATTCTATTACTGTATTGGTGCATTTCCACCAATTTTGAACAGAACATAAAAATTTATCCGTCTTTCTCGTAGCGACGTCACTCTTCACTTTGTAGTTGGGAGTATTTCCCATTAACTCGGGTGATTTTCACAGGGGAATTCTTTCATCACCTGTCACTTTTCACTGCACTAAATCTGGGGATCACCTTTTCACATTCTGGTGAAAAAAAAAACACTGGGAATTTCACTATGTGAAGGGGGAAGTGATATTTCTTGACTCGACGATCCACCGGGTCATGTCGGGAATCAGGAAAGTTGATGACTGGTTCAATGACGAATGAGTCAGTTTGGTGGCTGTCTTAATCTCATTCCAATTCATGTTTCAGCACATGAAAATACAGAAAAAAAAAATCTGTATTAGGACTTGCTCATTAACTAGCATCTTAATCTAAGGGAATATAGAGTAAGAATTTAAGACAATAAAAATTACTACATAGACTATGTACATATACATTATATATTATTCATATTTTGTGTCTAGGTTTTACATTCTTTCGTTAGCAACTATTAGCAAAACACGTTTCGTCTTGTACAGGTCTTTCTTAAGCAATGTATTTAGCAATATTGCCGTAGCAATTTTTATAGTTAAGGAAAAGTCATCATTAGTGTCCTTTAAATGTAAATATAGTAAAATCGTGCGTAGTTTATCAACGTTTTATTATTTTTATGTCCATTTTCATCTCAAATCTGGAGCACGCTCGCGCCCGTTATGGAGAGGAATGCTTATTGTTGAGTGCGGGCCGGCGAGCAGTCATTGAATGTCGCCACAGTGCTTCACAGTCACGTGGTAACGAACTGGCGGTTTAACAGCGTTGGCAGTCCGCGTCCTGCACGAGGGAGATAGTTCTGTGGCTGCCAACCTTTCTTTTAACTTGTGCATTTTGTTGAATCGTGGGTACTGGAGCAGCTCGTCAAGGCGACATGGTCAACCTGGACGGTAAATTGACTGCACCAGCGACGAAGAACAGTCATCGATGAAAATGACTACTGTCACCTATTGCAGTGAGTACAATAGCTTGTCTATCCTTTGACTGATAGTCACTGTATCGTCGTTGCAACGTGAGAATACTTGTAATGCTACTTCACACGCGGAACATCACTCGTGTCCATAAGTTTATTACAGTTCTGATTCACACAAGAGATAACTAGTTTCTCGTGCCCATACATGTGTCAAATTACTATTTTACACACGTGTCCATCATTTTGTCACAGAGTCACACGCAGCAATCCATACGTGTCCATATAGGTCTCTCTATACCACAGAGTAGCAAAGGTAATGCTAAAATTACTTATCATGAAAGGATCATTTACAAAATATACATAGTTTTTTTTTAATTACTGTCCAAGACCTAACGAAAAACGTGTTTGCTATTCTGAATGGTGCTTCTGAAGCACGTTAGATTTTATATATTTTTTAAATCTGATTCTTTTCCTTATTGTTCTCTAACAGCCCTTTTTCTTGTTCATTTATTCGGTTACATCAATAATCAGTAAAATATACCCACTTTGGCGTGCCGAACAGTTCACGTTCAAAACTTCATCTAACAGAAATCGGGAAAATTATTCCTATTTCCTAGGATGCTTTTGTTCACAGCAAATCAGATTTACATCACATTTCGATAAGTAACTTCAGATACGCATTAACCAACGAGCCACGATCGTCAATACACGCAACATACACACGTCAAGTCTTTTGAACCAATTTCCAAATTTCTTCCCCTAGCGGGTAGGGTAGAAAGGTAAGAACGCTAAAGAAGAAAACTACAATAGGATAGTGCAAGGAAATGAAAGATACGAAGGTAGATAATAGGTGAAATAATCAGTTGAGCAAATTCATTCTTCGGCTCCACCGTTTTTAATGTCATCCACGTGGCATAACTTGACTTCAGTATTAAAATTTCGCACAAATCCGTTTCCAAAGCGTCTTCAAATATATCTCAACATCACGGCATGCGGACATAGCAGAAGAATATAAGCAGATTATCTCAGTCCTCAACTAGGTGTCTTAATATCGAAGGTTTCTGTATAATACTCGTGACATAGGAATAGTCTCTCTAAGTTTCTCCAATACAGGACCTAATTCTTATTATAAATGCAAATTTCTTAACTGGTTGACTCACAGTAATAAATAAATTAAAGTTGCTCTCCAGTTGCGGGTACCATTATTCATTTCTTTGTACATTAACTATATGTTGCTGCTTATACTCGGTGTAATCTACAGATTACAATGTATCAGTTTTTCATCGTACATGGTTCTAGCGACTTAAAATATCAATCCTTTGAAGGCTTAACTTAGGTTAATACTTCACATATACGGACATTCTGGTCTGAATGAGGGATTTAAAGAAAACCTTTACTACTTGGTAAAAAGGAGATTTGCCATAACTTAAAACTATAGCAGCAGGTGGCACTTTGGCACATCCCTTACTCAATTCAACGACTGCAGTCTTCTCTTGCTCAAGAAACTTAAAACTATCTTAAAACTAATGCAAATCTTATTTTCCAAATACGTAGAGTACCTTCTTCAATCAGTTCATATCTTTCAAGCTCCATCATTACTTTGTGTCCACCTCACTCAAATGATTACGTCACCTGCAGAATACATGTACATGCTGTTGATTCACATACTTTCTAAACAGATCACACTCTTGTTTCAAGTTGCAGCTTAACATAATAAATGATATTTTTTTAAATGTTTTTCATGGTACTTCTTCAGGTCTACATGGTGGTAAAGTCCTTTTATTCGTCCACTAACTGGATCTGCCAACACGTAACAACCAATATGTGGCTTCCTGACTATAACAAACGGTCCTTCGTATAAGTGTTGCCACTTACGATTTTTACGTAAGATGAGAGATGGTTTGAAGTGTGTCCTCAGAAGAACACGCTCGTTCAGGCGATACGACAGAACTTTATTGACATGCTCGTCAAATGCCTTTTTTCTTAAATTGGCATGAGTTGTGAGAGAGATCAGGGCTTGTCTTAACTTATTATCTAGGTTGACTTCTGGACCTTCTATCTTGGGGATGGGATCAGTCCATTCATTGCTTTCCCTTTGCCTGGAGATTAGTTCTGAAGGTGTGAAACTAGTCGAAGTGTGTTTTTAGTTTTCCATATGTTCATTAGATTGAATTTCGCTCACAATTACCTTTGAAGTACCGGGCGGTACGCTCGGTACGAAGTTTGCTTCCGTATTCCACCTAAGTTGCGAGCTATTTGCCGGAATTTCAGTCGAGATGGTGTGTGTTGGCGGGTTTGCTCGGGCATAATAGATGCGAGAATTTTGAGGTTCATGATTTTGACTTTGATAGTTGGTAAAAGGCGGAGGACTATTCCTAAAGTTTGGAGCATACTGTTGTTTGTATTGCTTGGAAGGATCTGGAGGATTTCTCCCTTGAGAACAGTGCTGGAATCTAGGCTGGTTACCATACTGCTGCTGACTGTTGGTGTTAAGCCAACGTCCTTTTCCATTGAAATTATTATTATAGCGATCATTGTAATTAACTGGTGAATTACCGTATTGCTGTTGTGTTGTCTGGTATATGGGGTGGTACCTATTTTGATCCTGGAATTTATGTTTCTGCTTCCCGTTACGGCGATAGTAGTTGTTATTATCGCACGGAACGTCGTGTCCTTTACTGTTGTTGGGTTGGTATGACATACCTGAGTCTGCGCCTACACCGTGCGGCTGTGTAGTGTGCGGGCCAAGATTACAATTGCTCCGCGCACTAGCACGCACGTCTTCTTGAATCATGTCAAGGTTGTCAAGTACTGACAGAAAAGCCTCCGTGTCGTCGTCACTGACATTTACTAACTTCTCCCTGATTGATACCGGTAGCTTTGACTTAAGGATCATAATTACGTCCTTCGGGGAAATGGGCGTGTCCCAATATTGTATTTTTCGCAGGTATTTCTCGAAGTACCTACGGAGACCAGCACTTCTCGTATTAAATGGTTCAGCATTATATACCTCCTTTCTAAGGCGTTGTTGTATGCCTGAACTCCAGAATTTGTTCAGAAATTGCTTTTCGAAGTCAGCGTAATTATTACATCTGTCAATTACTTCTCTTCCCCAGACAGAACCCTCTCCTTGAATGTAACCTACTATAAAGCGCATACGTTGCTTGTCATCCCAGCTCTCAGGAAAAACACCATTAAATGACTTCAGAAAAACCATTGGGTGGATGTTGCGTTTCTCTGGCAGAAAAGGCTGGAATACGCGGTGCTTGAGAACGCTTTCTTCTTTCATGAGCTCGACAAGAGTTACTTGATCATTCTGGTTGCGTACTAAAGGATTCTTACTACTGTGTCCATTTACAAGTGGAGAGAATTCTACACGAGACACGGGATTATTATTGTATTCATGTTCTGAAGAAAGCAAGTGTGAATGCTCACTTCTATTGTCATTAGGAAAATCATTGACTTGTCGTTTCAACTGCTCGATTTCCTCAGTGAGGTGTCGTTTCCACTCGGGAAGATCTCGGTGAAAAACTCTACGAATCTCTCCTAATTCAGTGAGAATCGTATCTCCTGATGTACCTGGAGCAGCTAAAACTTCAACTGTGGCTGACTTAACGGCTTCTTTTAAGTCGTGTTGAACCTTGTTTTCTATGTACTGTTCCTTAGTCTCGACCCATTCTACAAATTCTTTTCCTATCGTGGAACGTACGTTGGCTGCAGCATCATTCACCCTCTTTTCAATGTTTATTTCGGATAGCGCCTGTGTCAGGTCATTGACCTGACCTTGCAGAGTGACGACATTGTCTGCAAGCTTGTTTACTTTAGCTCCGACCTCAGCGGATTTTTTTGAAACTTCTGTTGTAACTGCCTGGCAACTTTCGATTTGTACTTTGATGTCTTTGTGCACGTTACCTACTGTGCTCTCACATGCATCTACCTTCTGCAGAATACCTTCTATCCTTTCATTAACTTTACTACTTAATTCCGAGATGTATTCCACCGTGGCTGTCCTAATTCTTGCCTCTAAGTTGGCATCAATATTATCTAACCTATTTTTCATCGTACCAATCATGGTATTCAGGTCAAACCATTTTCGCTCTGTCTCCCGTTCCTTTTCCCTTTCTTTTTGTTCCCTTTCTTGTCTATCTCGTTGTTTTTGTAATTTATAAGCTTGCCTTTCCAGTTTCTCCTGTTCTCTTTCTTGAAAAAAAATTCTCATCATTTCAACCATCGAATTTTCTCCCGCTTGCTGTGACGATGATTGCTGTGACGATACGTCACGCACACCATCATCGTCTACCGTTGTCTCCATTCGCGATTCGGGTCTGCCTGTTCCCGTTCGCGAACGTAGTGGGTATGACTTGACAACTGTGTCATCACCGTCATCCAGACTGTTTGTCGGCTTTCCTTTGTCATCTGCCATGTTTATTTTCAAGTTTGTGACGTAACTGCTCAAAGAAATATTTCGCGGTACGCCGATCGTCAATTCTCAGATGTGCGCGCTGATAGTCAAACGTCACACCGCGGTAGGTGACAATCGCAGAGCTATACCGGGTAGAAGACAAGATGGCACCTAACTTTGAAAATAAGTGACAAACACCTACTAGACACTGAATCCTGCTATTATGGCATCCATCTTGTGTTCTTAACCGTAGCAATAATGAAGATGCTCATAATACTAACAAATAAACTTTGCATGAAGAGATGATCAGAAATGATTTCTAACTACGTAAATAAGCAACTCTGCAAGGAAATAACAGCGATAGGATAAAATGAAGCAATAAGGAAAGAAATTCCGGAAATCAGTTGTATTATACAAGACGCGAGATTTTATGCGTAATGAAAAACCGTACTTACATCAGTCGTTTTGCGCACTGCTGTTATTTTTCGAATTTTTCTCTTTGTTTTTTATACTTCCTCGATTTCGTTCAGTACTTCCTTTACGGCTTCCCGATGTCCACCGGATGATGTCATGAAACAATAACAGAACAGATTAAAATTTTTTATCAGGTCCCTGTCCAGGCGCCAGATCTAGTATGATAAAAAAAATTTATTACTATTAAATATATCTCTATTCTTTCAATTTAAATCTGTGTTTCATACTAGAATGTCGTGTTCCCAGTTTGGCACAGCTTTGCCACAGGAGACACGAAAGCGGTCGAAGACGTCCGTCTTCTGGTCGGCTCCTGATCGTTGTCAGAAGGAGACTAGTTTTTGAATACGCAAAGACTTCTATTACTTGGAAAAGAACAACCCGGATTTCTTTACGTAATCAGTATGATTTTTAAATTACCTAAGGGACCTTTAGCAATGAATAGTAGAAAAAAAATTGCTTTTGCAAATGAAATCATTCATAAATGGGGCAGCTATGAGTTGTATAGATGACAAGGAGCGGCCTTCTGTCAACGACCAGGATGCCGCAGTATTCTCTGCTGTAGTAAAGGCTGTTTGACATTTATAAAAATAATATGGCACGGAGGATAAAAAAGTATAAAGGAAAAGAACAGAATAAGAAGTCTGGTAAACACTAAATATATTCAAACAATTCTCACTAGCAAATTAGGGCTTATTTATAAACAATACAACTTACATAATTACTTTTCTAACAGTAGGGTGCGATCAGATTTCAGCCTGTCCTGTGCTGTCTCCTTGGTTCACGTTTTTGTCACAAATTATAGTCACTACTTTTCTCCTTTCGTTGAAGATAATTCTTGCACTGTTCAACACCTCCGATAACAATAACTTGCTGAATTACAGTCTCGAACATAAATTACTTTAATGTTATTAATTAATAATGTTGTCTGCACGCTGGCAAGACCGCTCACTTTTTTAGCTTAAAGTCGACCTTCTCCACGCTTTCACACCACAAGCAGAAGTACATTAAAATCTGAAGATCTACAAACGTTTTCTACCGTCATCTTTTATTTAGATCGAAGCGCAACGACAGTTCAGCTTCTGTTAAAATGTTTCTTTGACTGCGCAATCGATGTATTAGCGTCCGCTCTAGATGCGCATCTTTACAGTTATGTAAATTATACAAAACAAATGTCTTTCAAAGGGTACTCAAAGCTTTCATAGGACGGAAATACCAATAATATTACAAACTGCCTATGCTGATGTGATTAAGGGTGCTGTAAAGGCTGATATATGCCTTTGACAAAAACAGCCAGCCTGCATTTTGCTCTGTGATTGGTACTGTCTTCTCTTCAGTGGAGGCTATTGTCTACCATCACAGGAGTGTCAATAGGTTCAAAAATGTTCCTTGCAAACAGAGACACAATTGTCTTTCCAGCACTATGAGCTTCATTTCCTGTATGTGAATTCTGTAACCCATTACATGGGTGCAATTTTATCTACTTTGCTTCTTCTACCCTTCTGTTGTGACAGTGGGGCCGCACAGGATTAACCAAGTGGTCTAAGGCACTGTAGTCATGGACTGTGTGGCTGATCCCAGTGGAGGTTCGAGTCCTCCCTCGGGCATGAGTGTGTGTGTTTGTCCTTAGGATAATTTAGGTTAAGTGGTGTGTAAGCTTAGGGACTGATGACCTTAGCAGTTAAGTCCCATAAGGTTTCACACACATTTGAACCTTTTTTTTTTTTTTTTTTTTTTTTTTTGACAGTGGGCAACTGATCTGTGGGGTAGGAATAGCAGGATTTACAGACGCAAATGTGGAAGCATCGGTGTTGTGGCAAGCCTACCACTAGAGTTTGACACTGAAACATTTTCTTCCATAATCTTCCAGTTGCTATGACAACTACTCTGATTTCCTTATGACAAGATCACTTGAAGGTAGAGGATTTTGATTGTTTTTTGAGAGTTGGCTTGTGCATATGTTTCTGTTGATGTTGCAGGCAGTGAGGAGCTGGTAATTATGATGATAAATAATCACTCAGCACTTGCCACAAATACTTTTATTCTTGCAGCATACACACAATGGATGTAGCATAGAGTGCGAACTAAAGAGAATTGATCTGGCAAAGAGACAGTTCTTCTTGCTGCCATGTAGGGCAGCAATATTATTGGGGGTTACAGCCAGCGGTTTGACATCCCCACACTGTATTCACCACTGTAACTGCATAGGCCAGAAATGCTGGGATTTGGTGACCTACAATTAATCTCAGAGTCCACTGAATGTGATTCCTTTCATTATTTTTACTTATTACAGTCTTTCTCTGCTTGGAAAATAGGGTAATCACTTCTCATATCTGAGAGGTGTCTGAAGTAGTCAATGCGCACCCATGAGTTACATGCTGCCTGCTTCATGTGTGCTTCAACATATTTGCTGTAAGGTGTCTTACCCTTGCAGGTCATTACCATAAGACCCAACTAGTGAAATTTAAAACATCACATGGTGCTGATGATGAATGCCCTAACCACTGCACACATTACTACCTGTTTACATACTGTGGTAAGTAGGAATGCTAAATCATAATAAAAGTAACAGTTTTTCCAGGTCTTTATTGTTCCTACTAGTGACTTGTACTGCATCCATGATCCATTGATAAGCTGCTTCATATTTTAAAATCATGTCCATGAGGTCTCTAATATTACCCTTTCTACTATTTGGAGCATGGAAGCAAGCCTCACTGTTTCCTTTTCTATAAGTAGTATGCCATTAAACAGGCCCATTATTAAAGTATATTGTCAAAATTCAAACAACAGAAACTCCAGGGAAGGATATAAACAGTGTAGGAAAAGACACATTGCTGCTTACCATAACGTTTATATGTCAAGTTGCAAACAGACACAATTAAAACACACTTAAACACAAGCTTTCGGCCACAGCCTTCATCAGATAAAGAGAAACACATCATTCATTCACACAAGCAAGCACTTGTCACGCACACATGACCGCCACCTAAAGCAGCTCAGCCAAAATGGGGGAGTTGGGGAAACCTTCTCAGAAGATCCCTCCCTTCTCCCATCATAAAAACCATATCCCGAGAAACTGGAGCCCTGATAGTTTTATCATAGATTTCAAATAATTATTTAAGAATTCTGAATCGTTATAACTGTTTTTCATGGAACTGAGGTATTTAATGGCTCACGAGCACTTTTTAATATCTGCCGTTATCCACTTGTTTTGCGAGACATTGATATGATGTAGGTACCTCTGGAAATGTCTTTTCAAAATTCAATTTTAAAAATGTTGAGACTTTAGGGATTTTCACATTTACATCAGTTTCTCCATATAATTCGTCTCAACTTTGGTTTGCTTGTTATTTTGAAATATCTTCTATTTTTATTTCTGATAGATGTCTTTCACAAATTTGCAGTTTCGGGGATTTTCCGATGCCAGATTTTACTGTTGTTATTTGCCAGAAATGGTCTGACAGCCAAAGATATTTTTCAGCTACATCACACTTTTCCCTGTCCATGTTTGTGGCCACAGTGTCAATCACCAATGGAGTCACTGCAGTAATATTTATTACACCATTGACCAACAGGGACATGTGAAAACTCTGAAGAATATTGATGAGGGTTCTACTTGTTTTGTTTTCATATTTGTGTTTATGTCTCCACAGAGAGGTTTGTTTACTTTAGTGTCGGAGGCTTTTAGAACTTCTGTTAATTTATTGAAAAAAGTTCCCACACTACTACTAGGAATTTGATACACACACAATATGATTAATTTTCTGGTTGTATCAAGCCCTGTTAATTCAGTAGCTGATATTTCAAAATGTTTGACTTCACTTATTGTAGTAAGGACACACCTTGACTTGAGCCACATTTCTTTTCTTGTATAAATTCACAATCCTCAACCCTTTCGAAGTATCCCTGCGGTAAGGGTCTGTCCTTACATACAATGCTAATAATACATGTTTGATTTCTGTGTCTTTACATCAGTGCTCAGTGACAGAAACTAGTGTGCAGTACAAGGACTGGATCTCACCTTCAGACTGTTGTATTTTATGTTTTGTTGATTGTATGATTTGATGAAGAGTTGTTAAGTCTCTGGAATGTACCATGATACTTCTTCCAATGGGTCCTTGTTTTCTTAAGACATGTAAAAATATCCATATTGTAAACTATTGTATCAGATTTTTTTATCTGCTGCAGATACTCTTTAGTTGGGGAAATCTGTTATCTGGATTTATTATAAAAAGGATCTGCTTCTCCTGTGTATGACAGCAAATATTTCATCATGCTTGACCTGAGGTACACCCCATAAACTATGGGGAATCTACTGAACCAATCTTCTCTTCCTCTTCCTGCTTAGGACTAGGCCATGTCTAGTGAGACACCATGATGATATTGACTGGCATGACAGCAACATGTGTGAACCTGGCTGCCATCACTGCCTTCTGTAATCCCACATTAATCTGCCTCAAAGTTCCATGTAGGTGTGGCTGATCATGACACTGGGACAACTCATCAAAGTGTGCATTTGTGCCATGTGTCAGGGAAACTGTCTTCTCCAGGTCACCACCTATGTCTTATGCCCCATTCCTGTCCAAACTGTTTCCGACCCCTACCCACCATCACCACATGGTCATCTTTTGTGAAATCCGTAACTAAAGACCTTAAGTCCTCCATCATTTGACAAAGCCCTGAATTTACCTTGAATATACTTGTGACCTTGTATGCTACCCAAATTTTTTTCTGTAACTGAGGCCTACATCTTGCCCATGACTACTACCTAGCAGCACCACATTTTTTCTTCCCAACTCGTTGTATAGTCCTAGGTTTCCTGACATTGGTTGAAATGTATTGTACATTTACCGTTGCTAGTCCTACTCTTTTCTGGTAAGAACAGACAGAATAGACACTACTGGAACTAACTGCTGCCTTGTTTTAACGAAATTTAAATTATTAAGAAAATTTAAGCAGATATTTTAATGATTATGTAACACAAAATTTCGGCCTACGTCGCGACTATAGGGATTTCTATTAAACGAATTGCTTTTAAGAAAAAGTATTACTGAAAACGCTAAATATTCATTTTCGTAACAAGAACGGACACTACAGCAAGTATACAAAATAAGAGCTCATACTTCTTAAGGCACTCCTGCACCCAGACAACATTTAAGTCACTACAGATAAACTGAAAGTAGATCAATAAATAGTACGTAATTTTGAAGTGAATTAGTTGTTCCATTGAAGTATTTGGTAATTATAACAATAATTCATAGGTTGCAATATACCTACTTCTAACTTTACATACAGACGCAAGTACTACATTAATGAAATACCTCGTGTGTCATGTATGGAAACTACGACTTTCTTCATAACGTTTTTGTTATCAGTATGATTTTTATATTCTTCATTTCTTTAGGTCTATTGAGTCAAACTACATTTTATAAACATAAAAATATTGAGTCAAGTGAGGACATTGTAAACAAGTAGGCCTGTCTATTCTTATTAGATTATTGCTTCTATTCCGTAGCAGAATATTTTGGATGTTTGAGATACAGAGACTAGAAACAAGATAGTGAAGCTAATGCAAATAGTGCAAGCTATCTGGTGAATAAAGCTTACATTTATGTCTCTACTGACATAATACAGTATTTTTACTGTGCTGTTTTGGTTTGTGTTTGTTCTGTGTCTTTTATAATCTGGAAAGATTTTTTTGGATGAATAAAAGAAATAAACTCTGTTGCCATCTACAACATCGTAAGCTTTTATTACCGACATACGTAACATTTCCAACCACATTATTTGCTAAGTATAGTTTTCCCGAAAGATCACGTTATATTAAGCGATTAATTTGATGGTAATTGGCTCACATTATAATTAACAAACAGCACGTTTGTATTTCGATTTCATTTATTATTTTAAATCATTCGTGATTTTTTGTTCTGCTTGTTGTGAATACAATTAGGTACCGGAAATCCATTTTAAGTTATTGACACTTCAACTTCATCAATAACACACAGTTATAATCGTAGTCGTGTCTGTAAATGTTTACATTAATACCTGAAACTTAAAGTCTTTGCATTATACGTTGGAAATTTGTTCATTTTCTATTTCTCGTTCTAGGAGTAACATATCCGCGACGATGTGTATCGTTTTGCTCCGGCTGGGCGGAGCATCTTGCTGATAAGGGGTGGAGCTTAAGTGGGGTGGGCGGGGACTGTGTCGGGATCTTCGCAAGTTTTAAGCTGAAATGAGCTTAAAACCTGGGAAGATCTCGACACATAGTCCCTGCCCACCCCACTTAAGCTCCACCCCTGATCAGCAAGATGCTCCGCCCAACCGGAGCGTGCGGGGTGAGTGTTGCAGGGAGGTAGAGTGGGGGGGATCCTCGCTGGGATCTTCGCAGGCTTTAACGTTTGCTGCCGTAAGGCCCAGACACTCAGATGGGCGGCTGTCGGGGGAAGCCAGCCGCTGTGGGCTCTGTAGACGTGATGAGCCCCGAACCGTGGGCTGCTTTGGTTCGGTGTTGCCACAGCTACACTGCCGAGGCACGAGCGACGGAAAGCAGGGCGAAGTGGTGGCCGCGCGTCGCCAGGCCGCAGCGCCGCCCCTCGCCGCAGGCGCACTGTTCCCGTACCCTCTACTGCTGGTCGCTCCAGCACGAAGTGCTTTTGTTCCGGCGACATGCAACAGTGTTTTAAGTGAGAAAAAACTACAGTTTGGAACTGGTACACTCACCTATGAAAGTGGGTTACATTCAGAAAAAAAGGTTACAATATGTTTCACAAATAAAGAGCAATAAGCGCTGGATTTACACTTAGGTGTGCCCAGATCATTCCATAGGTTAAAAAAGGTCATTTTTACCTATATGAGAAAAACTACACACTAAGGGAAGAATATAACAAACTATAATTGACAAATTCTACAGCCTTCTCAAATTCACTTGGAACATTGCACTTGTAGCTTTACAATTAATTGGGCCCAGATCATTTACATTGACAAAGTCTGACACAAAAACTTCATACGCGCACAATATTACAAAAAGAACTATCCTGACCCAATAGGACCATAGAATTGTCTTACATCATCAAAACAAGTTCAAAAATGTGTGTGAAATCTTATGTGACTTAACTGCTAAGGTCATCAGTCCCTAAGCTTACACATTACTTAACCTAAATTATCGTAAGGACAAACCCACACACATTCACGCCCGAGGGAGGACTCGAACCTCCGCTGGGATCAGCTGCACAGTCCATGACTGCAGCATAGAAAACAAGTAATAGGTAGGGAAGGTGATGTCATACAGGATACTTAGTGAGAGCATGCACTATGTTAGTTCTGTCACCTGTACTACAAGCGTTAGTCCACATGCAATAGCCGGCCGGACTGGCCATGCGGTTCTAGGCACCACTCCTGCGGCCCTAGGCACTACAGTCTGCAACCGCGCGACCGCTACGGTCGCAGGTTCAAATCCTGCCTCGGGTATGGATGTGTGTGATGCCCTTAGGTTAGTTAGGTTTAATTAATTCTAAGTTCTAGGCGACTGATGACCTCAGAAGTTAAGTCGCATTGTGCTCAGAGCCATTTCCACATGCAATAACAACATACATGTAAGAGGATAATGAGTATGATCTCATACTCCCGAGTCATTCTCTTGACCATTACCAAAGAAATTTAAATTGAGTCCGTCACTCTAGATTTACTTTAAAGGCCGTGACTGGGCCTGGCCTCTGTAGGTTGGGGTTTACTCTCTCTCTCTCTCTCTCTCTCTCTCTCTCTCTCTCTGTCCAGCATCATGGCGGATTTGACAAATAGAACCTCAAGTAACTTAGGCTTCTGAAACATAGTACGAAAACTAGTCAAGCACTAGACACCACAAGGGCATACAGTGAAACTAGCTTAGGTAAAGGTTCAGTCTGTTTACCGGTCGACGTGTTTACTTACTGCTTTATAATTATTAATCCATAATTACTAGGTCAGTTGGTGCTTCGGTACCTGTTGTCGTTCGCTCAGTACTGTACCTCGTCTGCTCCACTGGGTTATCCTCTCTGACAGTCTCCGATTCATCATTGCTTTTCTGCAAAAAGGACTAGTGCATTCGTAAGTCAACGGCACGGCACTGTCACACCCGGGGCCGGCAACACAAATAAGTCCTACTCAGAACGATTCCACACGTCTGGCAGAGCTAATTGACTCGAATTCCTAGCCCTTCCCGTCACAGACAAGATTTCTCCTCTTCTATCGAGCGAGAAACGCGCAGTAAGAACCAACGTAATCCAGCACCTGCGACGGAAAAGGGTCAACCAAAACGGTGACATTTAAACCAATACAAACAACATTAAGAAGGGAATGCAAGGACACCATAAACAACCAACTACACTAGATCATTCTAACCACGCTAACGAGAAAAAGCTAGTTTACAGCTCCTTTAACTTCTTCAGGTTAGCTACGTGGTGCATACCTCGCGATCTTTTTGTCCCCAGGGCTTTTATTTCTACCGTGTTCTGATGGATGACCTGGCATACTCTGTACGGGCCACAGAACACCTAAAGAACTTCTTGCAGAGATGTTTATGTTTCTGCGACTAGCGGTACGATTTGAGGAGTACGTTTTACCCGATGGTCAGGTTCATCTGTCTAATGGCTACATTAAGTTCCACGTGTTGACCTTCCATGTTAAGGCTTGCACGATAAAAATGGAGTAAGTCCAGTCCTAATACTGCAGCGACTGACAGGTAGGAAACCACCGATTGGCATATGAAATCTATCAAAACTTGTTTGGTGGCTGGCACTATCTTGCCTTCTATTGCGCCCAGAATTTTCGTCCTTTGAAGGGGCGATACAGGCCACGCCTTCTCCTTCATGCAACTTTCCAATACGTTCTCATTCATGACTGACACGTATCTTTCTGTGTCTAGAATACAATGAATACATTTTCCACTACCATTTACACTAAGCACTGGGTACGAAATAAAGGAAACGTTCTCCGGCTCCCGCAACAAATCTTCTCTGATGCCCTCAGTATTCATGCACAAGAATGGAGGCCAATCACATAGCGAATTGCAGCCAAAGCTGGCCGACTCTAGTCAATTGTTGGCCTGGTTATCTCCTTCTTTCCGTGCCGCATTATGCCGGCGATCAAGACCGCGAATTTCCACACTGTTATCGGCTAGCGCACCTTTGGATGACCCGGCGTTTTGCGTCCCATTCCGACGGCTACTTGAGTCATTGCGCGAGAACCACTGGTTATTGCGGTTCCAACGCGATCCATTTAACCTCGGCTGTGGCTCCGACTGATCATTCATGTTTACATTATCCTGTGTGCCACCGCCAGTCTGTTGTGGCCCGCCTCTCATAGCGAGTTCTTGCAACAAGAGTTGAAAGGATTTGAGATCACTCATGCCCCTTCGTTTATATATATATATATATATATATATATATATATATATATATATATATATATATATATAGCTTAAGCCAGAAAAACATAACAAGACCTCACACATCGGAAACATTACATCAAAATTGGATAGCACAAAGAGAAAAAACACATGAAAATGGCAATAATTTCCCGAAATGCATCATTTAAAATATGAATGAAACGAAATCGTGACTGGTTGCATTAAAGTTATTTACAAACAAACCCATTGTTTTCAGAGTCACTGGCTTTCAACCATTTGTAGTGGACAAAATCAAATGTGAACCTACTTTAACATCAACTTATTACTTTGCTTCTTTACACATTACTTTTGCTCTGAACATACCAGCTGAACTCTCCAGGAGATACAGAGATCTGGTAGCAAATCCTTGTGTGGCTGTCGGCATCACTCCACACAAAAGGAGGCAAAAAACCCGTCAGTAATTATGTGGGCATTTCTCTTGCGTACAAGATTCTCTCCAAACCACTGCAGAACAGAATTAAAGATCATATTGATAAACAGACTTGAAGAACATCGTCAGATACAAAACGATTGAGGGGAACGACTATGTGGTGGTGTGGTGGTATTCGTTGATCTTGAAGAACCGCATTACTCAGTTGACAGTGAGTCATTATTAAATATTCTGGAAGAAATTTGATATGGACAACACATCCAGAAATCTGATTAAACAGCCTTTGATTGAAACAGCGTCAAAGTTAATTCAGTCGGCAAGACCTCGGGCCCATTTCAAACCCGAATTGGAGTCAGACAGAAATGGTTCAAATGTCTCTGAGCAATATGGAACTTAACATCTGAGGTCATCAGTTCCCTACATCTTAGAAGTACTTAAACCTAACTAACCTAAGGACATGACACACATCCATGCCCGAGGCAGTATTCGAACCTGCGATCGTAGCGGTCGCGCGGTTCCAGACTGAAGCGCCTAAAACCTGTCGTCCACAACCGACACGCGGAGTCAGACAGAGTGATGGATCTTGTCTAATACTTTCTGTCTTGCGAAAAAGGTCATTCAAGATTGGAGGAAGAGACTGAGGCAAGAAGAAGGAAATAAAGAATGCTACAAACTAGAACACAAACTAAACTGGTGAAAGTTGATTGTCTGGGAACTGTAGATGACATTTACTTACAACAATAGTAACTCATCTGTCACAAAGATTCATCGACTGACAGAGATAGCTGAAAAAGTAGTGCTACAGGTCTTCTCTGAGATGACAAAATATATGACATATAGTGATGGGCCAGAATAGATTATTTTAAACCAAGGGAATATTAAACACATGAAGAAATTTAGAAATCTTCAATATCTATTTTCTCACTAGCAAACCCGGCAATAGTTCCCAATTACTAAACATGTATGGGAATCTAATGTTTAACCTAATCTAATGTAATCTAATGTTTGATTAACTTATTTTATTCATTTTGGGTTGTCTCTTACATCGGATCAGTATTTCACACATACAGTACCTTTTACGTCGTAGTTCCCTAAGAAATAACAGTTTTAATATGATAAATACTATAAAATGATTTGAGCGTCCATAGTCACAATGTAACTAACAGTGGCTAAAAGCAAATAAAGTTAATACTGGCAGTACTTGTACTACTACTGCTATACTGCCACTAATAGTGATAATAATAGTAATCATAGTGACAATAATAACGATAGAACTAACAATAATGGTAGGTAAGGTATAAAAAGAATTTCCATGTAAAAAATAGATGTTTTCTGATACGAGTTCTGGGGAAAAGAAATTTAAGGAGACTGCACAAGCTAAGAATACTGGACAATGAGGAAGATCTGATTGCGAAGAAGGAAGTACAACGGTAACGAGTGTGTACGGCCACAACTGTAATCATTGTTGATACTTTAGTAGTTACATCATTAACTGCCTTCTACAGCTGGAGAAGTTCTTCAGTTCTCAAATATGCTACGAGAGGTTACTCCAGACCAGGATTGCTGCTACAGGAAGTATTTCGAGAAAGTGCATGACGATGGAGCAGGACGGATATGTGTTTCTGCTATGATGTTCAAACAAGAGCGTTAAGTTCAAAGAAAGCTATGGGAAACAGTGTACGTTGATAAAACTGTAGAGAAGATAGAGGATATGCGAATTTCTTCGCTTGTCTGCATGCAACCAGCATAGCTGTGCAGATGATGGTGAAGTATGATCACAGAGTGTAACATCACATATATAGCACACACAGGCATTCATAACCAGACCTAAGCGCCGTGAACATTCCTGAGAAATGCCGTGCAGGACAACACTGTAATCAATAACTGCAAGTATAAGTGTTTCTACAAGTTTTTTTCAAGGTCAAGAGGGAACAGCTGCCTATATTTTTCTATGGAGAGATACCGATGTCTTCTTGCACACTATGGTTACACCCTCTGTCCAGTTTAGATTGCCGTGTGCTATTGCTCCTAGACTCTTTGTTGAAGGAGAGAAGTAGCTATTCATTCCATTTAGTATTAAAGACGACAGGGAATACCATTAATGCAGGTTAATGAGCCTAGAAGGACCAACTAGTAGCTCTTGCGTTTTGCATAGGTTGAGCTTTAACCTTACATCCTGCGCCTATCTTTGTAGTGCACACAGGTCGGAATTCTCGATTGCTGTCTTCAGATTTATTAGTTTTGCACTTAGATACAACTGGATGTTATCAGCGTGCACGTGGCATTTTCCCGTAAGACAAAACTGATGATTCATAAGTCCCATACAATGAAAATTTACAAACAATGAAATAACTACAGCTGAACTATAGGGTATGCTAATGCTTACTATTAAAAACAGTCTTGATCACGATTTATTTAACAAGGTGACCTGTTTCGACCAATATTGTGGTCATCTTCAGACCATTGAGTAGGAACCTCTTTCTGTTGGAGAATCAATTTGAGTAGTGATTTTCCAACAGAAAGAGGTTCCTACTCAATGGTCTGAAGATGACCACAGTTGTGGCCGAAACCGATCACCTTGTTATATAAATCGTTAGCAAGACTGTTTTTAATAGTAATTATTTATAAGACATTGATCACTGCTGTTCCCGTAATGCATTCTGTGGTGTCACCGCCAGACACCACACTTGCTAGGTGGTAGATTAAATCGGCCGTGGTCCATTTAGTACATGTCGGACCCGCGTGTCACCACTGTGTGATCGCAGACCTAGCGCCACCACAAGGCAGGTCTCGTGATACGATAGAGCACTCGCCCAGTTGTACGGACGACCTAGCTAGCGACTAGATGTACGAAGCCTTTCTCTCTCATTAGCCGAGAGACAGAATAGCCTTCAGCTAAGTTAATGGCTACGAACTAGCAAGGCGCCATTAGCCTTACAGTGATTGTAATTAAAGTCTCCTGTGTATCGTCAAGAGCGATGTACCACAATGATTGATTAAAGATAAGTATTAATCCAGCTACGTACTTTTCTTCATAGCATTAATTACGTAGCCTGTTCCAGAACTTCACGCCCGTCTGCGTTAGTCTAGCGTGCATTTTCAGCCATCTCGATCTACAAGGTGTTGGCCCAGCAGCCGACACATCACATTCAAAAGTAATTATGCTAATGCTGGCTGCCTCGAATCTGAATTTATGGTTACCGGCAAGACGTATTGCTGGCTAGACGTCAGGTAAGAACAAATCGTTGTAGTTCACAAGGCGAGAAAATTAGTTTCATAGGCTTCGCAAGTGAAATATCGGAGTCGACAGCGTTAAAGGCTTACTGAAGTGTAATAAATAAATGACAGACACTTTTTGTGCATTCATGGCAAGCTTCAGGTCATCTGGTCAGCTTTATTAAGGCAGAAGTTGTGATGTGATATTTACGGAAACCTGATTGGTATCCGTCTAGCAGGTTGTTTGCGGTTAGGTAGTTTGTCAGCTGGTCGTGGACTATACATTACATGACCTTGGAGAAGTGCAGAAAGAACGCATCAGGTCGGCAATCAGTGTTTGCCTTGGCAAAGTGATTTTTTAGTAGTGGGTTAACTATTCCTTGTTTCCAGAGTACATGGAAAATATTTGTAGTTAAAGAGTGGTCCAATACGTCTGTTATAGTGGGCAGTAGTGGCTCAATAATAAGCTTCACCATTGGACTGCGATGCCATCGTGTCCGGTAGACACTGATCCGATACTCTTGATAGCATTTTTGACCACACTGCAAGTAACATGCTTTAGATACAACTTTTCGTGGCTGGAGTCGTTTACTCCCTTGAGATAATCATTGAGTCTCTGTTTTGTTTGTAGTTCAATTGTGTTCCGAGGGAATGTGAAATATCGGTTAATTTTTTCGGGTGGGACAGTTGTAACAACTGCAGCTTTTGCTTTGCCTACACCAAGACCACGCAGCTTTTTCAACTGGTCTATTTCTGTTGTACGTTAATTTCTGGCCATGCCTGCGTTTTACATTTCTCGCCTCTTGGCCGACTCTTTTCTGCTTCTGCTTGAAAGCGGATTGATTTTCACCTGTGGGGCACTGTTTGTATGCCCGATATGCAGCGTCTCTAGTTCCTCAGTTAGCCAGGGTACAGGCTTCCTGCTTACATTTCCAATCTTTAGGGGAGTCTATTTGTTGTAGAGTTGAATAGCTTTGTTAGTAAATCGATGAAGCTTTCGTTTATGTCCGAGAAGGGAACAGAAGACGTCCCCTAAGCTATTTATAGCGCCTCAGTTGAATTTCAGATAAATTAACGATTTTGAAACGACGGTATGTAGTCGGTTATGATTTTTTTTGGACCATTCTACCGATTACGTCATGAAAATTATGTACGAGGAGACAAACCGGGTACAGATATTTGAGAGGTATGAATTACTCTGTTTGGGGATTTTATTGAAAAATAATTTACGGATTGTGACTACTGTTCATATGATGGTTAGAGGCAAGCCGAAATAGCGGCGCATTTGAAGAAGAAAGCATCCTCTTAAATTTCACACGGAAAGCATGCAAGGGCTAAGTCCCTGCAGTCTCGCTATTCGTCTTTGTCCTCGGTGGCTCAGATAAATAGAGCGTCTGCCATGTAAGCAGGAGGTGCCGGGCTCGAATCCTGGTCGTGGCACACATTTTCAGCTGTCCCCATCGAGGTATATCAACAACACCTGTCAGCAGCTGGGGGTTTCAATTAATTGTCATTTATTCCAGAGAAAATGCACGGTCATTAATGGTAGCTGTTCTTTCGAGAACGGTTACTATATTCATATATATAATTTTTGATCTTCCTAGGCACTTAGCACCTCAACGAAAAAAGAGGAAACCACCAACTCGGAGAAATGTACAAGAAGCGTCGTCTAATTCGGAAAATGCTGTATAAGTTGCATTTTGTTTGTACTTTCATCGAAACGATTGCAACGAAACTTGTTGTGCACAAGTCTGACTGACTTACACATATAATTTGATTCCATCTGATACTACATTTAGCTCAAGATTGGTTTAGTTTGTATAAAAAGCTGAATAGTATCATTGAGGAAAATTTGTTGTTAACAGACCATTGGAAGGTTACTCAGATCAAAATGTTTCATTTATTTATTTACCTTTGGTTCCATATCATTACATTATCTACAGTGTGTGTACTTGCAATATAGGACAAGTCAGTTTAATCTAATACGTAAAATACATAGTCTACATATTAAAATATAGAACATAAATTTGGTGATAATGATAGTAGGCTGCATAGATTTTTCTCTCGATTAATATTTACGTCTTAAAGCTATTCGTATATTCCTTAACGACAGATCATATATCATAACTATGTGACGCATAAGAGTTTGTTTCCATTAAACAATCCTTTAGCTCTTTGCGGAATACCTTTTTAACCATACTGCCCAGTATACTCTTAGGAAGTTAAGTTTTACAACCGAGTACCAGGGAGCTTTCTCAGTAATTCACAGTTTGTGTGACATACTTCTACGTCGGCCTTTATTTGTTGTCATGTGAATGAACACATGGTTTTTTCCTAGCAATACACTGGCTACGATTTACGAAATTGTTCTGTACATGTAAATGGATGGTAACGTTAAAATATTTAGATTATGGTAGGCAGTTCTGCATGACTAAGTTTTTTTATTGAAGATGGTCTTAGTTTCCATTTTCTGCAATGAATAAACTATTGCAGCTGGAGTTTTCCCACGCAGAAATTCTCTACTGTAAGTGTGGTTCAAAAGAAGCAAGATATACTGTACAAAGAAATAGTCGGTTAGCATAAAGTGCTAACTGTTTCATGATAACATAATTAGCTGATTGTGTAATACGTTGTAAAACTGTAGTTGCTAGCAGTAAAATGTTAAATTTGTGTTCAAAATCAGTGCAGGAAATTTTGTCATCATATTGCTTCTTTTTATTCCTGTCACAGATCTATATCAACTAAAATGGCCAACAACTTTCATAAAATCGTATATAGGGCATTACACAAAGGAACCAGTAACTTTATCTCCAAATAAACCGACAAATTTGGTGGAATTTGCGACATGTAGACATGAAGAAAAAATTACATTTAGAGAGACAGAAATGCCGTCATTTAACAAACAAAATCGATACTGCTCCAGTCACTACTGTCAGAATTAAAACAGCTGACATGGTGGAGGTAAAATAATACTTGCAAATGCTTTGTCTTATTACCCGTATATCGCTACAAAGATATGTCTACTGTTTTGTATGTTGTACATTTAATCTTTCAAAACACAAGTGTTGGAGCTTAAGGGCAGTAGTATACACCTGCCACACTCTTACTAAAATTACTCTAAATGCACATTTTACTACTAATAAGTTGTCCACTTGTCTAATTTTAGGCAAATTTATTATTCAGTTGTTATCACAAGTTGTTCCTTTTCTGTTTGTAGAATATTTTTACACCAGGTGCTGTCCATCTATTGAGTAGCTTTAAAGGAGAACATGGAAAGGACTACGCTAAAGAGCTATGTAAATTTGCACTCACTTTTAACTTTTTTCAAGCCTAGCCTATGACAACATTAGAGAAATTTTTGAAAATACGTTAAAATATCCTAACGAAAATGACACCAAGGAATAAATGGTAAATTACAGATCAGTGCAGAAGAAAAAACTGCACTTATCTTGAAATCAAGCCATATTAAAACTAAGGACAAATAAAGTTGTGGTGTCTCTCATGATGAAATAAATGCCCATCAGGAAGCACACAGAATTTGATGGTCAGTGGTTTGTTGGAAATGCAGATTGTGATGCTGAAGTTAGGTGTGATGACTTATCCGAGGTAAAAGATGGCTTGGTCTTCGTGGTTGTTGCACTGAAAGACTACTGCAAAATTCCAGTGGGGTATTTTCTTTCATGTGGTTTGAGTGGCAGTGAAAGTAACAATTTAGTTCTGGCTTGTCTTGATTTCCTGAAACACACAGATATTAACGTGCTCTTCCTAAGATTTGATGTACCGCTGTTAACTTGGCGATGGCTCATTATTTGGAGGATTAACTTAGTGCAGACGATGTGAAACCAAGGTTCATAAATCTATCAACAGATATAAAAGAACATATTCCGTTGGATGCTTGCCAAATCACACAACTGGTGAGAGACTGTCTTCCCACAAAGGGGATACTTTTCATAAAATTGACTGAATATAATGCAGTTAATTTGTGGAATTATGGAACTTACAGAGGCAAGAGGGACTGCATTTGGGAACAGAACTAAAAAGCGGCCGTATTAATTGGCAGAAAGAACCCATGAAGGTTAAACTTGCTGAAAAGATATTTAGTGGAAGTGCAGCCAATGCTAATGAATACTGTGACAAAAATTTGGGAATGTCCCAGTTTCAGGGCTGCGAGGCAACAGCACACAATTTATTCCACATATTAAGCAGTAGGAACCTATATTGCAGGGGATACAAAAGACCTCTAGCCCCAACTACGTACAGTGATGTACGCACATAAGTAAAGGATGCGAAATATTGGCTGTATACATTAAAAGAATTTGTTGGGGGAACATTACTGGTGCATTCCACAAGATGAATTGGGTTTATATGCATGATCATTTGTGTTCATCGCTAGTTGTGTATGACAATATTACAAGTAGATTTGCACAAGGAATTACAGTTTTATTGGCACAGAAACTTAGTCAAGACCACTTGGAAGTACCGGAAGATCAAAAAGCCAGTATAAATTTGAAAACTGAATAAATCACGGAATAATGTAGATAGAGAGGTACAGTATAAATTTGAAAACTGAATAAATCACGGAATAATGTAGATAGAGAGGTACAAATTGACACACATTCTTGGAATGACATGGGGTTTTATTAGAACCAAAAAATACAAAAGTTCAAAAAATATCCGACATATGGCGCTTCATCTGATCACAATAACAATAATTAGCATAACCAAGTAAGACAAAGCAAAGATGATGTTCTTTACAGGACATGCTCAATATGTCCACCATCCTTCCTCAACAACAGCTGTAGTCAAGGAATAATGTTGTGAACAGCACTGTAAAGCATGTCCGGAGTTATGGTGAGGAATTGGCGTCGGATGTTGTCTTTCAACAACCCTAGAGACGACGGTCGATCATGATACACTTGCGACTTCAGGTAACCCCAAAGCCAATAATCGCACGGACTGAAGTCTGGGGACCTGGGAGGCCAAGCATGACGAGAGTGGCGGCTGAGCACACGATCATCAACAAACGCCGCGCGCAATAGAACTTTCACGCGTCTAGAAATATGGGGTGGTTCTAATAAAACCCTATGTCATTCCAAGCATGTGTGTCAGTTTTTATCTCTCTGTCTACATTATTCCATGGTTTATTAAGTTTTGAAATTTATACTGACTTTTTGATCACCCGGTATTTAGTTGGGGGGGGGGGGGGGGTGAGGGGAGGGTATTATACACCCACAGCTCAGCAATTTGAAGCTACTTTAAAGAGACTTCTGGTCCACATCCAAACTGGAAAACCTACAACTGCAAATTGTTCTACCATCGATGCCATCCTCAGCGTAACATGAACTAATCTTTAAATGAGGAAGTTGAATGCAATCAGTTGCCATCGGTTCCAGGGATGGCATTAATATATAGTGACCATTATTATATAACGCATATAACTATCTCACTTGATATCAGAATAATGTTGTTGGATCCATTACTGGATTTGTGGCCAGGAAATTCGTCAAGAAGTTAAGTGCACTATTTTCCAATTGGTACTATGTCCAGTGTTCCACTGGCAGCGGTCTTGAACATTAGAACACAGGTACCTTGTCTATTCCAATGAATAACGTTGTTTATATCTATAAAATGGGTGAGAGAGTATTAAAACAATCATCAATTTTAATTGTGAAAAACCCCTTGAAAAAATTGTTCACAGCAGCCTTATAGAACTTAAGCAAAGATGGGTTCCTTAGTTGAATTAACATATTACAAACTGTCTTCCCTCTGCCAGTTAAACAAAGTTGTACTCACTGAGTATTTTAAAATTAGGCTGCATTATGAAGTGACACTGTGCCGTGAGAGACCGCATGACACTAGCATTAGGAGTTTCTACACCAAAAAGTACTGTTTGACAATCAGTGATCGTGTGTTTTGAAACTATGTGTATGTGCTGGTATTGATAGAAGTCCGATTCCTACAGATAAATTGTAGTTTGTATTACTTTCACATATTAGCTGTTGATGTTCACTTACATCACGACAACAATGAGGCCATAGCTTTTACTAAGTCATGTATATTTTCATTTTTGTGAGGATTAACATTTGCCTCTTACGCAAGAGCTTTTTCAATCTAAGTGTTTTGTACAGCTTCTATTATTAATTGTAAATAATGTAAATCATATTGCAATCATGCCTTCGATATGGATAACATTGTTCAAGTATCATTCCTAGAAACTTCTTACATTTTACTAGATCAGTGTTACATGTGTAAAATTATTACCAATGTTGTTACTCAAGAGCATAGAATACAATTGCTCTCACAGACATTGATGATAATTACAGGATGAACATGTAGAAATTTGTCAAGACTATTTATCAAACAAATTAACTACTATATAGTGTATAGTGAAACATTTTAATTCTGATTGTACTTGCGAATAAGTACGATTTCCTAGCGGTAGAAGTTGTGAAAAGCGAACAGCTTGGAATGTGTTCTTCTATTTACTTGATAAAAATGTTTGAAGCCTGCTCTCCAGTTTTAAGAGCGTCTGATGAAAGTTGTTCATTATATTTGGATATTTGCCAAATTCTATAGATTCGGTTTGTTTGATCTCAGTTATCTGCAAGGGATTTTTTTCTCTCGCCTTTCTACCCACGGATTGACTTTTCATATGTGCTCTGCTGTGATAGCGTACATGATAAGATTAACAAGCGCAGGAGTGCCCCAGCCAACCAGGTAAACAACTTCAAAGCCATTGGCCATATAAAAGCAGAACAATAATGAAGGCTTATTATTCATCTGCCCATGACTATGGTATGGATATGATGTTCTATCATATAGCGTGAAATAATGTGTTGTTTCAAGTGCCTGCATTTACACATGCTGAGGAAGGTATATTACACATGGAAAGTAATGCTGCTTTCACATACACACAGGAACAGGTTTGTGCCTCAACACACACACACACACACATATATATATATATATATATATATATATATATATATGTATGTATGTGTGTGTGTGTGTGTGTGTGTGTGTGTGTGTGTGTGAATCAGCAATAGCTTGTAGGTGTCAGACACTTTATTAAGAACAAAGCTCTCCTGGGCATATCTAACCATTATGCACTACAAAATGCTGGCAGTGTGCAGGCCATGTTGGTTGGTGCAAATTTGGCTGCCTCAGGACAAAGTGACTCTCAATGAATACGATTCTTTGAAATAGCTTGCGTTCTGTTTATGAAACAGAACATTTATGAAATGGCTTTATCTTGCGGTTGGCGTCAGCAAGTCGGTATTTCATTCACCGAATAAGCTGTACCTGACATCACCTCAAATATCCGTCGAAAATCTGATTTTTCTAGGGGTGTGCTAAGGACAACATGTGATACATGTTACTTTAGGTGACGTCACTACGGGGAATTTTGTGTATATGATGCACGAATATATTCAAAGTAATAAATCTTACACGTTTTATTTCAAATCCATGCAAATGTTAAATGAAGCACAGTTTTTGTGAGTCAACATGTGTTGCTAAACAAGCTTTCTTCGAAGCCTTGAGTGGAAGTAACAAGTTAAATACTCTCGTGGTCAATTCAATTTATATTTCATTCAGAACTAGTTGCTCATAATGAATATTCAGAAATACAATACTTTTTGTTTTATTAAGCTACTTTATTGGGAGGGCAGCTGCATGAATCTCATTACACGTTTTGTGGTATTACAAGCTCGCCACAGATAGACAATCATATTATCTGTTAACGCACAACTACTACTCATATCTTACTAATCAGAGGAAAGCTAGATCCTAGAAACATTCAATCTGTTTCAGTAAAAGGAAAAGTTAACCAGCAGTAAATATTTTAAATCGCTCCCTTTGTCAGAAAAATTCTAGGACTAGGTTATTTGTTTGTGAGTTTGCAATACTAAAATGGACAAATGTTGTTCTTATGTTACCTGGCATGTGTCCATTCCTGAAATGATCTCGGCCATGTCACAGTACAAACTAACGATGTGACAGTGGTGTGCTTAGCAACACACTGTTTGGGTTTTTGGCACATTATTTACGCTAAGACAATGGATACTGATCATGAGCAAAGAGTGAGTGTAAAGTCCAGCATCAAGCTCTGGAAAACCAATAATGAAACTGGGCAATAAATGCAGGTGAGGCACTTTCAAGAACACAAAGGGTTTCGTGAAGACAGAGATTCGAATCAAGACGAACACGATCTGGTCGCCCGTCTACAGCACATACCGACGCAAACGAGGAGCGTGTAAGGCTTTTATTCCAAGCGACTTGCAGCTGTGCGTGGGACATCAGGAGAACTCAATTTGAATCTTGATGTGTCTTGAGATTTTATGCGAAAATTTAGGCAAACGGAAAATTACTGCAAACTCGTAACTCAAACACTAACAGATGAACAGAAAGAGGGAAGACGAAGAGAATCTGCTGAAGTACTGGATGGAGTCATTCCACATTTCTGTCAAAAATTATTGTTAGTGATTAAGTTTGGTGATAGCGGTAGCAAACGATAATCTTCGAGAACAAAGACAATGTTGAACACATTCTTTGATACTAAAGGATTAGTTCGCTTCTAGTATGTTCCTCCAGGTCAAACAGTGAACAAAACTACTTACATCGAAGTCTTGAAAGGTTTGCGACAAGCAATTCGACATCGCTGCCGTAATTTGCGGCATTCACAAGATTGCTTCTTACTGCATGACAACGCAAGACACCTCATTGCTTCATCTGTTATCGAGTATCTGTTCTGTCATTCTATTATTGACCTCCCACATCCACCATATTCACCCGATCTCTCGCCTTCAAATTTTTTCCTTGTTTCCGCGAATGAAGAGGTGACTGAATGGAAAGTTGCATCAAGATATCGCAGACATCCTATAAGCTTTGAGAAATGAACTTAGAAGCACCACAACTGAAAATATCCCTGCTTGCTTCCAAGACCTCCAGCAACGTTAGTAACTGTTAGTAGGTAGCCAAGGGGATTACTTAGTTCGGAGCTAGGATCATGACTTGCCAAGCGCAGTTTTCTATTCTTTAAAAACCCTGTCCTGAAGCTTTTCTGACAAACTGACTATTTTAAACATCAAATATACAGTACACTCGACGTTTTTAGTGTCGGGGTCTGAGTATTGTCACTGAGAGTAGCCCGACCTCATTATAATAATTGAGAATTATTCATTTTCGCAGGAGGGTAAACTTTATGCAGGACTCAACCAACACCAACTGTTGCAGTTTAAAGTACAAGAAAAATATTGACAATACAGAAATCATACAGTCTCTAATAACATGAAAACAACATTTAATTGCAAGTCAGATCTTTGTTTCAGTGAATATAAAAATATATCAGCTCAACAATTGTTCTTTTGGATAACATTCCCTAACCTTCAAAGTCTTTGAAATGTCTCTAACTATAATTAACGTCTGCACAAAATATGTGATGAGGAACACTCTTCAAATTATGTTTGCTTTGGTCCTCATTACAGGTAATCTTTTAATAGACAGTCAATTCTCAGACCAAATTCTATAAACATGGTAGGCCGCTAAACAGTCACTTTTCACAACACCATCCACATTACTATTGACGTTCATAGTCTTCCCTCAATGAAAATAAAGCTGATAACTATTCAGTGTACTCAGCCTCAGCAAATTCACTGTACGCTAGCGTTCTGTGGTGATTGCTAGCTCTTCTCATACTTTTTATGGCTTGATTTTTCGTTTCTCATGCATTTATTCACTGTCAAATTTTACAGTCTTGAATCGCCTTTTTTGATGTTTTTTCTTTCTATCTTTTTGCTTGAAATCTTCTTGTCTTGCATATCCTCTTTTTCGTTTATAACTTTAACATCGGTGTCTATTCTTAAAACTCTGTTCGTCTCTGCATGGTCAAACAGCATTCTTCTACTCGTTACGATAATTCTATGCTAAACATAAAATCTTGTGACTTTTGTCACTTAGAGACTCCCTTACTTTCGACGAAACTATCACTCTTTCTCACTGGTTGAATTTCCTGTCCTGTCTGTTCGTCATTAGGTTATCGAGCCCCATCAGCGACTGACCCCTACCATTTTTCGATTCCTCCTTATCAAAATGTTGCACAGATAATTTTCCTGCTAGACGAAAGCGATCTCTATACTTGTAAACTGCATACAGTCCAAAGTGCTTGTAACATTAGAATATCTAAAATACTTCAATTTAATTTACACTTAAATACAAAATTACTAAAAAACTAGTGGTATAACTTATATCACATTATTGTTACACATTTAATGAATCACTGAAAATGCACATCGTTATTTCGCGGAGAAAATGTCCATTACAGTATCACCATGGAATAAGGAAAGAAGCGATCAGTGGGCATTTGTAGTTAACAGAGGACATATAAAGCAAACAGAAGAAACATACATACCCAACTGACTCGCAAATATTTCTTTACGCACTGCCTTGCTTCTTGAATGTCTTTTACACAAGGAGAATCTATTTGATGATTTCTGTAAGGGATGTCTGACACGATAACTGTTTGCTACCTCACTACACTCACATTCACTACCAGAGTTTCAAATGTCTGTTTCAGTTTGTTCCTGTAAACGTCATACGCATCACCAAGTATTGGAATCTATTGATTTTTTGATGCACTGCGTTTCATTAAAATGTCGCGCATACAACAACAATGATTTGCTTGTAATGTTTGTCATTCTCTTTGCGTGGTTGTCTGAACATAGGGTGTTTTATTATGATTCATAATATAAGTCTTTATTTCGGTTCCAATATATTGACCAATTGCAGGCACTTTTTCTTTAGTTGGTTGCTGAAGCACATTTCACTGTAAGACAAATAGTCAGTCTCATGACATAATTGGAGCTATTGGTTTTTTTTCTAAAGTAGGGCATTAATATTTACTGTGAGATAGAGACTGATTTATTGTGATATTTGTTCTTTTATTTATTTACTGCGGTTATTTATACATTGCGAAGTGTCAGAAGTGCTTGTTATTCGTTGAGTTACTCGAGAATGGCATTCAAATTGAATCGACGAATAATTTAAGAAAGCATTTAACTACCGTACTTTTTCTTGTGCTTTCAAACACTTGCGGACCGACGAAACGGACGACTCCTTACAATTTTATCTTATGTAGCGTATTTATCTTTGTCTTCTATTCCACCAGGAAAATTATTCTTACACCACATTGCTATGTAGTCTGTGTTTTGATAGCTTAGTAGTTTGTCTGCTGGATTAGTTTCGCATCAGGAATATGTTGGTACCGAAATAGTTTTTACATTCACTCTATGCATTTCGTGTATTTCGAGTACCAAAAGTGAGACGAGGCTATCAACAAACCAATAGTTCAAAGAACGTTCACCGCAGTCTTCCTCCAAATTTTATTTTCTATTTTTATTCCAGCGACAGAGATACTTTTGTGAACTTTGCGCTCTGCTATGGTCCATTCATACGTTCCACCGCAGTTCGGACGAAACATATCGGTTCAAGAGGCGTTGGCCTTTTCGGATGTCATATATGCCAAGCTACATTACTTCTCCTCCGAAGGTTCTGATCGCATTCAGTTGATGCTGTATCTGTAGGGTGAGGATAGCAGAACAGGTTTACGAAAATGACCTCACTCAAAGTTATGAATATGGTGAGATCAGTGCAGCTGGCGTACGCAACGAATAACAAAGCTCAAGCATAGCCAGGATTAACAGAGCTAATATCATTTTGTGCCGACCTATGACCCAGATCTGAACTAGGGGATATTCAAGGCTGCATACACAGGATATAATCGCAATTTTGGTACGATCTTGGCAAGATGCAATACAATTAATTAAACTGACGTTAAAGAGCTTACACTTTCCATGTCTATAGGCAATAAAATTTGTACTCTTACATTAACGGGTACGTATTATGCACACTGAACCATACAGCAATCCATACCTAAAAATAATGGGAGACAAACCTCTTCCTGAGAGCTTGCCATTTACTGGCAGTTTAACGTGTTGTAACTGCCTTTCCTGAAGTAGCTACCCCGTGTATCAACGGAAGATGGAAGTGAGAAATTCGTATAGAGCATGTATACAATATTCCTAAACAAACTACGTGTAGAAAGGTATGATACTCTTGGAAGGCGTAAGGAGAATCACAGAGAATATATTACAAATCTCCCAATCATCAGGCTGAAGGCGCAGATTTATATCGGTACGAACGCGAAATCTTCAGATATGTACTCACCTGCTACATGGAAGTAAGCTTCGTAGGAGGAAGTAGATTATGAGAGTTCTTCGCAAAGTTCCATCAATGTTTTATCCAACGGAGTCCTAAACATCTTATGGCTGATATATACCCCCATATAAGTTGTTCACAAGTGTGGACAAATTTCCAGGCCATGATGTTACCCATAGTCATTGGAGATATGGTGTTACACTGCATTACACACATTTATCGAACCCACTCTAAAAAATATAAAATTAAATTGAGCTTCTCAGCATCTTATGAAGTGTGTCATTGTGAAGTGAACGTGGTATAGTAAACTAAGCTAAATTATGCGCCACTGTCGGAGGTACGTGTTTACCCTATTTATGGCACTGTACTGAGGTTTTCAAGTGCCTTAGAGTATCTTGAACGAACATCATAGTGGTTGGTGGTAATACAGCTGCATATGGTGATCAATTACAAATAATGTATCCTGTGGCAGCAAGGATACATACATACACACACACACACACACACACACACACACATATATATATATATATATATATATACCTTTCCATGAATGACATCTGGCTGTCTACGAAATGAGAAGTGTACTATACCCACGTCTATAAGACTACATAAAATGGCCCAGCCGTGAGGTGACAATGTATTTGGTGCTGTGGACGAGGGGCTTACGTGTATGGCATTCGGTTGACAGCAGGCTGAGTTGTTTTATTTTAAATAGCTATCTTTGATTAGTTTCCAGAGTGCAAAGCGTATATTATTGATTGCTATTAAATACAGTAAAATGAACTTCTTAGAAAGTATATTATTGATTGCTATTAAATACAGGAAAATGAACTTAGAAAGTGTGTTCGTGAACTATCATTTTACAGTCACACTCTTAAAGAACTAGACAACAGTTGACGAAAAACAAAAGATTTATTTTTTTGTATATAAATGAGAAAAAGATTGGTAAAAAAATTCAAAACTGAACAAAAATAAACTCGAACACAAGAACAAAGAACAACACTGAACAAATAACTCGAAGAGAACAAAAAACTCGAAACAAACAAGAACTATTGGAACAAATAAATCTTTTCTTCAGTTTCTGGAAGCAGCAACCGAAGCATGGCTGCTGAGATCCTCGGCTGCCCCCTCCTCCACTTCTTTACGAGCTTTTTCATTCTCAGTAGCGTCCACCTACGCAAACAGCATAGCTATAGTTGTGACAAAATCAGTCTTCACCTAGGACTTACATAATAAAATAATAGTAGCATAGTATATCTAGACACTGTGACGAACAAACAGTTAATACGGAATACCATTCTTGTTATTACGCGTGTAGCGCAAAGAAGAGAAGAAATAAAAAGAAGATTTAACGATATCCATAACAGCTGATAGCAAATAAATGATACACTTTTACATGTCGTCTCCGGTCTGTCACAATTTATAAACTAGTAAGCTGGGGTATTTAGCAAACGATGTTATGGCAGAGTGAATGCAGCCATAGGCCGCCTTTAGAGGCAATCTAACTGTCACAGAGCACCGGACAAAATATAACATGGTGCGTCTAAGTGCTGATAAGAAACGCTTAGTCCTGTTCTCCACAAGAAGACCAGACCTGAGGGGCAGACAACAAATCAATAACAGACAGATACAGGGGACCAAACACGTCAAATACCTAGGTGTATTATTAGACAGTAAATTTATATTCAACTTACACACACAAGTTAAGAAAGAGAAGACGATCAGACTAATTGATGCCCTACATCCCTTACTAGACAGCGAAAACGTGAAAGTCAATACAAAAATTAAAACGTTATAAGGCAGTCACGATAAGGCCAAGACATACAGAAGTTCGTTTTGGAGCACAGTACTCCAGACAAATATATTCAAGTCATATGAAAGATATGCTTAAGACACATTTTCAAATAACTCCGATGGTCTAGAGCCAGAGACCTACATAATGAACTTAATGAAGTCATGATAGGTTAGTTGGTTGAACAAAACAGCATTAAACTGCTTAAGAAAATTGAAAATCTTAGACCAGCCTCACAACATTTGTAATATACGAGCACAGTCAATTGCCAAAGATGGCCTCATGTACGAGTTCCACGAGCAATGATAGAAGATTTCGAGTTGTAGCAGCAGAGTATAATCAAATCCAGGACAGGAGCACAACGTCCTGTTAACGTCAGAGAAGCGCTAAATTGATACTAAGATGTGCAGTCTTCAGAGAATACCGTACGGCTGCTAACCGTTAAAAAATATAAAAGAGAAGTAAATTGTTTACAAACAAGAGTCTTCGTCTATTGCACAATGTGCAATGGGATACCGCTGAAGATCTCTCTATTAGAAACAGGACTTTAACTAGATACACACTGATACGATTTCTGGCAGGTTATTAATTAAGTTGCCTTTTCAATGTAATTCCTTGCTTGTAAGTCAGTCTGATGTATGTGTTGTTACTGTTATCGAATTATCTGTTCTGAATTTATTGATGTTAATCTAAAACGGATAGTTCCACTGCTTGCGAGCAAGTAACTGGGAACTACCCAACTCGGTGGTTTACTTTTATTCAATGAAGAGCTGTGTGTCAGTTATAAGCATCGTTTGATTTCAGCTGTTATGAGTCCTCCAAAATTACCCATTTCCTCTCCTTCCCCTAGTGCACATTCGCTTATTCAGTGCATTTTGCGGTTTCTGGACACCCAACATTACTTAAAGTAAATACGGAAATATGTGATATTGTGCTGGGCGTCAGGGTATGAGGCAATCTGCTGCAATGAAATGATGGAATAGCAAACGAAAAAACAACTCACTGCCTGCCGGCGTATAGTGTAAAGTGCCACTGTATGCAGCTGCCTCACTGGTGAAGCCTGCTACCTGGCTGAGGCGTGCCCCATTCCAGCCAGCGGGACGAAGTAAGGTGCTCGTTGGCGTCATGATTAGGCACTTCCCTCTGATACACGTATTCCTGCTAAAGGGAGCTAATTTGGTCAGTGTGGTGGGGTTTGTTGTGTGGGTACTTCCTACAGCTGAAAGCAAAAGGAAATTTCTCAGGAGATTATTTATTTATGAACAAGAAAATAGGAATGCGGCCGAACAACTTAGTAGCCAGATGAACATGAGTAGCCAGATAAACATCAGTCCTACACCCACATGATGTTAGTATGATAGGCTGCTAGCTTGTACATCATTAGAAGGTGGAAATAAATTAAGTTTCAATAGAAAAACATATTAATTGCATGAAAGGAGAAAACAAGTAATTGTGATGCAAGGCAGGAATTCGAGAGCAGGACAATATAAAATATATAAGAGCATCATGATCTATTGGCAAGTAATTATATAGAAAGGCGCCTAGAAAAATGTGCACAGAATTCAGTTGAATTTGTTTTTTTTTTTTTTTTTTTTTTTAAAAAGTGAAAGGAATCTATGAATCTTTCAGAAACCTGGAGATACCAGAAAACTTCAGAAGACTATGGAGTGTTTCAAAGGGAGATTTAGGCAACCGCTGATTCAGAAAGGGAGATGTATTGCAAAAGATGACGAACGGTTGGTTTCGAGAGATGTGATCATGAGAGCTGCATAGGATCAAATGGAGGAAAAGACAACTCATCAGTAAAGAATTTTATTCACGAAAGAAGAAAATACCTAAATACAGGAAATTAAGCCAGCAGATGTGAATACACAGGTTTATAAATAATGGAGAAGAATCTCTAAACTTGACTGGGGGAATAATAGACGTACCACACAGGAAAATTTAAGAAAACTGTGGAGAAAATCACATAAATGAATACCTGTGGATCAGATTGCAAGACAGTATGAAGCAAGAAAGGAAAGACTGAAACTGGGATACAGCCTATGGACAGGTTCAACAAAGAGTACCAGCTTGAAGTAATTATTATTGAAAGGAAAGAGGAATTAGACGAGGGTATGAAGGAACACATTATATTCTGAAAGGAATTTCACAGACCACTGAAAGACATATGTCGAAGAAGGACACCTAGAGTAGACAAAACTTCTTTACTGTTATTGGGATCATTGTGAGAAGCAAGAAAAAAAAGAGTTCACCAGACATGTAACACGAGCAAGGTTGGATACATACTCCCGGTCTTCAAAAATATGTAATGATCCCACTTCGAAACTGGAAAAATTCCAAAGGAGTGTGAATGTTAATGGAATGGTTGGAAACACGAAATTATCATTAGACTGGCAAAAGATGAGGTTAGGGTCAAGAGGCATGTGGAGATGCACGAACCATTACCGACTAGCAATTCTACAACTTGGGAGATACACTGAAGCAAAGCAAACGGACGTTCATACCTGCTGCATTTCTGAAGGTAACAAGGATGAAATGCTAGTCACGAATTAGACAGGCTTTTAGCCTATTCCACATGCTATTCAGTGTGGACATTCAGAAAGCAATACGGAAAGGAAACGGAAACTTGGAATGAATATTTTAGTTCTGGAAGAAAATAAAATAAAACTTTTGTTTAGTCGATGACAATGAAATTATATCAGAGACGGTACTTTACTTGAATTATCTGCTGAAAGAAATGGATAACCTATTGAAAATATGTTGTTAGCTGAATGATAAAAAAGCGAAAGTAAGGTAGTGAAATGCAGTAGAATAAAATCGAAATTGTGAGCCATGGAGGGAAATGGATTAGGAAATGACATTGAAAGTGTCAAAAGAGTTTTGCTACTTGTGTGGAAAAATGTCAGATGGATGCTGAAGTGCAGAAGATGTAAAACCGAGAAAGCCAATAGCAAAATTCAATGTCACATGGTCTTTTCTGAAGGTATTTGTCTGCAGTCTAGCCTTGTACATGAATGAAATGTGAACTGTAAGCAGTTCAGGGCAGAAAAGAGCAGATGCTTTTGAAGGGAAGTGTTCCAGGAGAGCGCTGAAGACGAAGTCGTACTAGGGCGTGGCTTACATGGGGCAACTCAATCGAGCTGGGGAGAAAAATATTTTTATGACAGAAAGTGAATGAAAGGGGGAATCAGTTGATAGGATGCATCATGAAGCCTCAGGGGGTTATCAAGTTGGTGAAAAAGGACTGAGGGAGTGTGTGTGATCGTGGAACGTGGGATGTTTGTAAAATTCTGCTGATAGATGAAGACTTGAACATGCAAAGTGGACTCACATGAATGACGCTTGCCATAGTTATGAAGAAACCAAGAGGCTCTCACTCGATGGACTACTGTGGCGAGCTGCATAATGCCATTCTTCAGACCGGAGACAACAAGAGCAACGGTTGTGCCTCGGGTTGATATTCTAATAGTTGCCTGTTCCGTATGTGCCAAGGGTTATAGCTGCACTGATGCTATTCACAGGAAAATAGCGGATAAGGCTAAACAGACGGATCCTTACACGAAAAATATTCTGTCATGGTATATTCTGGTAGCAGTGGCGACTGAACATATGTAACGTAGGAGGTGTCCTTGTACCTTCACATGCTGTAGCTTTATTAATCTTCTGACATTCAACACACTTCATCATACCATTCTCCTTTAAACTCGTCGTTGTTAATTCTTATTGTCATATCACATGATAAAACGTTCACCGTTATTTTGTGTGTTAGGTTATCCGCATTCTTTGGTGTAACATTCAGTGAATTATCACTCTGTCACAGCAGAAAGGCTCAGTATCGTTGTTCGTCATAAATATTTCAATGAATCTTCCATCTGTTCCCGACATACCCTTAGATGTAACTTTGGATGAAACGCAAGTCCTCGTTACCAAGCTTACTGCGTTAATGTCATAATTTCGTCGGTTTCTAAAATCTGCGTTACATGGGACGTCAAATTCTCATGGGTATCATTCTATAGTGATGTAATTGCTTTTGACTGCTTTATCGATGATATTCTACTTCATAACATGGTCATCTGTGGTATTCAGGCGACATCTCATTCTGCCTCCCGGTTTCATATCCTATTACACTAGCATACCCTACTATGGCGCCCAGTTCAGGTAATAGGTTTTCTTCCGTCGCTTAGACATGTGAGTACATCGCAATCTTTTCCTTTGATAACGATACGTCTTCGCTTTAATATTTCTGTTTGGTGCGTAATCGAGCAGACGAACCGATGCTACTGCGGTCAATGTTTACTTTACTGTCCAGCAGGTTGGTAATTTCCTTCTGTTCTTTCCAGCAAGTAGCTAAGGATGCAATCTCGTTGAAGCAAGAGGTACTTGAGATCACTTGAAACTAATAGAACAGTTCATCTCTGAAGGAGTCGACTTCGGTGAAGTCTAACATCTCCGGAAGAAACAAGCCAGATAGAGACGATATGCCAAAGAAAACTACAACGTGGAGAAGTTGTGAGTTGGCTAAGACACAGTACTCGAAATCAGTACGCGCCCTTTTAAATGTTCACCGACTATCCAGATTTAGATTGCTCACATTTCCATAAATTACGTAAAACTTTGATCGTCATAGATGCGTTGAAAGTGAGTCAATCGATTTGAGTATTCGTCATTTCCCAATCAGAAATCACGCTACGTAAATAACGTCTTTGTCGCGAAATAAAAGGTAACTGCTTATCTTACACCACTACACAGCAAGAGAGGGGAAGAAAACCAATGTGCACTCCGTGTGCATACCGAGGGGAGTCATCCCAGATTTGGAAAGGTTCCTTCCGGATGCCATGAAGGGTACAGGGCGCACCCATCTGCAGGTGGTCGCTAATGTCGGCACCAATGATGTGTGTCGCTACGGATCCGAGGGAATCCTCTCTGGCTTCCGGCGGCTATCTGATTTGGTGAAGACTGCCAGTCTCGCTAGCGGGATGAAAGCAGAGCTCACCATCTGCAGCATCGTCGACAGGACTGACTGCGGACCTATGGTACAGAGCCGAGTAGAGGGTCTGAATCAGAGGCTGAGGCGGTTCTGCGACCGTGTGGGCTGCAGATTCCTCGACTTGCGCCATAGGGTGGTGGGGTTTCGGGTTCCGCTGGGTAGGTCAGGAGTCCACTACACGCAACAAGCGGCTACACGGGTAGCAGGGGTTGTGTGGCGTGGGCTGGACGGTTTTTTAGGTTAGGTGGCCTCGGGCAAGTACAGAAAGGGCAACAGCCTCATCGGGTGCAGGGCAAAGTCAGGACATGCGGGGACCAAGCAGCAATCGGTATTGTAATTGTAAACTGTCGAAGCTGCGTTGGTAAAGTACCGGAACTTCAAGCGCTGATAGAAAGCACCGAAGCTGAAATCGTTATAGGTACAGAAAGCTAGGTGAAGCCAGAGATAAATTCTGCCGAAATTTTTACAAAGGTACAGACGGTGTTTAGAAAGGATAGATTGCATGCAACCGGTGGTGGAGTGTTCGTCGCTGTTAGTAGTAGTTTATCCTGTAGTGAAATAGAAGTGAATAGTTCCTGTGAATTATTATGGGTGGAGGTTACACTCAACAACCGAGCTAGATTAATAATTGGCTCCTTTTACCGACCTCCCGACTCAGCAGCATTAGTGGCAGAACAACTGAGAGAAAATTTGGAATACATTTCACATAAATTTTCTCAGCATTTTGTAGTCTTAGGTGGAGATTTTAATTTACCAGATATAGACTGCGACACTCAGATGTTTAGGACGGGTGGTAGGGACATAGCATCGAGTGACATTATACTCAGTGCACTATCCGAAAATCACCTCGAGCAATTAAACAGAGAACCGACTCGTGGAGATAACATCTTGGACCTACTGATAACAAACAGACCCGAACTTTTCGACTCTGTATGTACAGAACAGGGAATCAGTGATCATAAGGCCGTTGCAGCATCCCTGAATATGGAAGTTAGTAGGAATATAAAAAAAGGGAGGAAGGTTTATCTGTTTAGCAAGAGTAATAGAAGGCAGATTTCAGACTGCCTAACAGATCAAACCCCCTCCCCCCCCCCCCCCCCCATTAACCATGGACCTTGCCGTTGGTGGGGACGCTTGCGTGCCTCAGCGATACAGATGGCCGTACCGTAGGTGCAACCACAACGGAGGGGTATCTGTTGAGAGGCCAGACAAACATGTGGTTGCTGAAGAGGAGCAGCAGCCTTTTCAGTAGTTGCAGGGGCAACAGTCTGGACGATTGACTGATCTGGCCTTGTAACATTAACCAAAACGGCCTTGCTGTGCTGATACTGCGAACGGCTGAAAGCAAGGGGAAACTACAGCCGTAATTTTTCCCGACTACATGCTGCTTTAATGTATGATTAAATGATGATGGCGTCCTCTTGGGTAAAATATTCCGGAGGTAAAATAGTCCCCCATTCGGATCTCCGGGCGGGGACTACTCAAGAGGACGTCGTTATCAGGAGAAAGAAAACTGGCATTCTACGGATCGGAGCGTGGAATGTCAGATCCCTTAATCGGGCAGGTAGGTTAGAAAATTTAAAAAGGGAAATGGATAGGTTGAAGTTAGATATAGTGGGAATTAGTGAAGTTCGGTGGCAGGAGGAACGAGACTTCTGGTCAGGTGACTACAGGGTTATAAACACAAAATCAAATAGGGGTAATGCAGGAGTAGGTTCAATAATGAATAGGAAAATAGGAATGCTGGTTAGCTACTATAAACAGCATAGTGAACGCATTATTGTGGCCAAGATAGACACAAAGCCCATGCCTACTACAGTAGTAAAAGTTTATATGCCAACTAGCTCTGCAGATGATGAAGAAATTGATGAAATGTATGACGAGATAAAAGAAATTATTCAGGTAGTGAAGGGAGACGAAAATTTAATAGTCATGGGTGACTGGAATTCGTCAATAGAAAAAGGGAGATAAGGAAACATAGTAGGTGAATATGGATTGCGGGAAATAATGAAAGAGGAAGCCGTCTGGTAGAATTTTGAACAGAGCATAACTTAATCATAGCTAACACTTGGTTCAAGAATCATAAGAGAAGGTTGTATACCTGGAAAAATCCTGGAGCTGCTAAAAGGTATCAGATAGATTACATAATGGTAAGACAGAGATTTAGGAACCAGGTTTTAAATTGTAAGACATTTCCAGGGGCAGATATGGATTCTGACCACAATCTATTGGTTATGAACAGCAGATTGAAACTGAAGAAACTGCAAAAAGGCGGGAATTTAAGGAGATGGGACCTGGATAAACTGAAAGAACCAGAGGTTGTACAGAGTTTCAGGGAGAGCATAAGGGAACAATTGACAGGAATGGGGGAAAGAAATACAGTAGAAGAAGAATGGGTAGCTCTGAGATATGAAGTAGTGAAAGCAGCAGAGGATCAAGTAGGTAAAAAGACGAGGGCTAATAGAAATCCTTGGGTAACAGAAGAAATATTGAATTTAATTGATGAAAGGAGAAAATATAAAAATGCAATAAATGAAGCAGGCAAAAAGGAATACAAACGTCTCAAAAATGAGATCGACAGGAAGTGCAAAATGGCTAAGCAGGGATGGCTAGAGGACAAATGTAAGGATGTAGAGGCTTGTCTCACTAGGGGTAAGATAGATACTGCCTACAGGAAAATTAAAGAGACCTTTGGAGAGAAGAGAACCACTTGTATGAATATCAGGAGCTCAGATGGCAACCCAGTTCTAAGCAAAGAAGGGAAGGCAGAAAGGTGGAAGTAGTATATAGAGGGTTTACACAAGGGCGATGTACTTGAGGACAATATTATGGAAATGGAAGAGGATGTAGATGAAGATGAAATGGGAGATAAGATACTGCGTGAAGAGTTTGACAGAGCACTGAAAGACCTGAGTCGAAACAAGGCCCCGGGAGTAGACAACATTCCATTAGAACTACTGATGGCCTTGGGAGAGCCAGTCCTGACAAAACTCTACCATCTGGTGAGCAAGATGTATGAGACAGGCGAAATACCCACAGACTTCAAGAAGAATATAATAATTCCAATCCCAAAGAAAGCAGGTGTTGACAGATGTGAAAATTACCGAACTATCAGTTTAATAAGTCACAGATGCAAAACACTAACGCGAATTCTTTACAGACGAATGGAAAATTTGGTAGAAGCGGACCTCGGGGAAGATCAGTTTGGATTCCGTAGAAATGTTGGAACACGTGAGGCAATACTAACCCTACGACTTATCTTAGAAGAAAGATTAAGAAAAGGCAAACCTACGTTTCTAGCATTTGTAGACTTAGAGAAAGCTTTTGACAACGTTAACTGGAATACTCTCTTTCAAATTCTAAAGGTGGCAGGGGTAAAATACAGGGAGCGAAAGGCTATTTACAATTTGTACAGAAACCAGATGGCAGTTATGAGAGTCGAGGGGCATGAAAGGGAAGCAGTGGTTGGGAAAGGAGTGAGACAAGGTTGTAGCCTCTCCCCGATGTTATTCAATCTGTATATTGAGCAAGCAGTAAAGGAAACAAAAGAAAAATTCGGAGTAGGTATTAAATTCCATGGAGAAGAAATAAAAACTTTGAGGTTCGCCGATGACATTGTAATTCTGTCAGAGACAGCAAAGGACTTGGAAGAGCAGTTGAACGGAATGGACAGTGTCTTGAAAGGAGGATATAAGATGAACAACAACAAAAGCAAAACAACGATAATGGAATGTAGTCAAATTAAATCGGGTGATGCTGAGGGGATTAGATTAGGAAATGAGACACTTAAAGTAGTGAAGGAGTTTTGCTATTTAGGGAGTAAAATAACTGATGATGGTCGAAGTAGAGAGGATATAAAATGTAGACTGGCAATGGCAAGGAAATCGTTTCTGAAGAAGAGAAATTTGTTAACATCGAGTTTAGATTTAAGTGTCAGGAAGTCGTTTCTGAAAGTATTTGTATTGAGTGTAGTCATGTATGGAAGTGAAACATGGACGATAACCAGTTTGGACAAGAAGAGAATAGAAGCTTTCGAAATGTGGTGCTACAGAAGAATGCTGAAGATAAGGCGGGTAGATCACGTAACTAATGAGGAGGTATTGAATAGGATTGGGGAGAAGATAAGTTGGTGGCACAACTTGACTAGAAGAAGGGATCGGTTGGTAGGACATGTTTTGAGGCATCAAGGGATCACAAATTTAGCATTGGAGGGCAGCGTGGAGGGTAAAAATCGTAGAGGGAGACCAAGAGATCAATACAGTAAGCAGATTCAGAAGGAAGTAGGTTGCAGTAGGTACTGGGAGATGAAGAAGCTTGCACAGGATAGAGTAGCACGGAGAGCTGCATCAAACCAGTCTCAGGACTGAAGACCACAACAACAACAACAGATCAAAACGAAAATTTCTGTTCCAACACTGACAATGTTGAGTGTTTATGGAAAAAGTTCAAAGCAATCGTAAAATGCGTTTTAGACACGTACGTGCCGAGTAAAGCTGTGAGGGACGGGAAAAACCCACAGTGGTACAACAACAAAGTTAGGAAACTACTGCGAAAGCCAAAACCTTTCAGACAAACAGAAGTTAACGATGTCAAAGTCAGCGTAAGGAGGGCTATGCGTGAAGCGTTCAGTGAATTCGAAAGTAAAATTCTATGTACCGACTTGACAGAAAATCCTAGGAAGATCTGGTCTTACGTTAAATCAGGAAGTGGCTCGAAACAGTATATCCAGACACTCCGGGATGATGATGGCATTGAAACAGAGGATGACACGCGTAAAGCTGAAATACTAAACACCTTTTTCCAAAGCTGTTTCACAGAGGAAGGCCGCATTGCAGCTCCTTCTCTAAATCCTCGCACAAACGAAAAAATGGCTGACATCGAAATAAGTGTCCAAGGAATAGAAAAGCAACTGGAATCACTCAACAGAGGAAAGTCCACTGGACCTGACGGGGTACCAATTCGATTCTACACAGAGTACGCGAAAGAACTTGCCCCCCTTCTAACAGCCGTGTACCGCAAGTCTCTAGAGGAACGGAAGGTTACAAATGATTGGAAAAGAGCACAGGTAGTCCCAGTCTTCTAGAAGCGTCGTCGAGCAGATGCGCAAAACTATAGACCTATATCTCTGACGTCGATCTGTTGTAGAATTTTAGAACATATTTTTTGCTCGAGTATCATGTCGTTTTTGGAAACCCAGAATCTACTATGTAGGAATCAACATGGATTCCGGAAACAGCGATCGTGTGAGACCCAACTCGCTTTATTTGTTCATGAGACCCAAAAAATATTAGATACAGGCTCCCAGGTAGATGCTATTTTTCTTGACTTCCGGAAGGTGTTCGATACAGTTCCGCACTGTCGCCTGATAAACAAAGTAAGAGCCTACGGAATATCAGACCAGCTGTGTGGCTGGATTGAAGAGTTTTTAGCAAACAGAACACAGCATGTTGTTATCAATGGAGAGACGTCTACAGACGTTAAAGTAACCTCTGGCGTGCCACAGGGGAGTGTTATGGGACCATTGCTTTTCACAATATATATAAATGACCTAGTAGATAGTTTCGGTAGTCCCATGCGGCTTTTCGCGGATGATGCTGTAGTATACAGAGAAGTTGCAGCATTAGAAAATTGTAGCGAAATGCGGGAAGATCTGCAGCGGATAGGTACTTGGTGCAGGGAGTAGCAACTGACCCTTAACATAGACGAATGTAATGTATTGCGAATACATAGGAAGAAGGATCCTTTATTGTATGATTATATGATAGCGGAACAAACACTGGTAGCAGTTACTTCTGTAAAATATCAGGGAGTATGCGTGCGGAACGATTTGAAGTGGAATGATCATATAAAATTAATTGTTGGTAAGGCGGGTACCAGGTTGAGATTAATTGGGAGAGTCCTTAGAAAATGTAGTCCATCAACTAAGGAGGTGGCTTACAAAACACTCGTTCGACCTATACTTGAGTATTGCTCATCAGTGTGGGATCCGTACCAGATCGGGTTGACGGAAGAGATAGAGAAGATCCAAAGAAGAGCGGCGCGTTTCGTCACAGGGTTATTTGGTAACCGTGATAGCGTTACGGAGATGTTTAACAAACTCAAGTGGCAGACTCTGCAAGAGAGGCGCTCTGCATCGCGGTGTAGCTTGCTCGCCAGGTTCCGAGAGGGTGCGTTTCTGGATGAGGTATCGAATATATTGTTTCCCCCTACTTATACCTCCCGAGGAGATCACGAATGTAAAATTAGAGAGATTAGAGCGCGCACGGAGGCTTTCAGACAGTCGTTCTTCCCGCAAACCATACGCGACTGGAACAGGAAAGGGAGGTAATGACAGTGGCACGTAAAGTGCCCTCCGCCACACACCGTTGGGTGGCCTGCGGAGTATAAATGTAGATGTAGATGTAGATACCTCGAACCTGCCATCTAGACGGAAGGATGTGACTCCAGCCAGCAGTGACATACTGTCACTTGTGACTCGCAAGAACTATGGTCTACAACTGGCACGACTCAAGTCGTTGCAGGGTGCCATGTAACAATACCGAACCCGAGACAATTTTGCAGTGGAAGCTTATAATCTCTAGTGATACCATCGCGTTACACCTTGGATTCAGTTTGGTGTCTAGTAATTGAAGGACGTGAGTACACTCTAAATAACCAAGTGATGTACGTATATAGACTAACAAATTACTACAGTTTCAGTTAAACTGAATTATTTATGTAAGAGAAAGGGCTTCACAAATTGAGGGAGTCAACAATGCGCTGTTCCTCCTCTGGGCTTTATACCAGCAGTTTTTCGACGTGGCACAGATTATTGCAGTTACTGGATGTGCTCCCGGCATAGTGGCATATTCTGCCAATAGGAGTGTTTACTGCATCAAAATCTCGAACTGGACGGAGGACAACACACATAACACTACGAACGTTCTGAATTGGGGAGAGATCCGACGAACTTGACGGTCATGGTAGAATCTGCCAAGCAAGAAGGGAGGCAGTATAAACTCTCGTCTTGCTGAAATATAAGCCCTGGATAGCAACAAAGCGTTGCGTGGAATATCGTCGACATACAGCTGTGCTGTAAAGGAGCCGCGAATGGATTCCAAGTGACTCCAGTTGTGAAAAAGAATGGCGCCGACACGTCTTCTTTGGTCACCGGTGCTCAACTCGAAGAGAGCTTCTTCGCTGAAGACAATTCTACTCGTGTCAGAGAGATACATAGCTGAAAACGCATATAAAAGCCCCAGACATCAGTGAGATACCAATTTGAATGTCGCCCGACGTATGGACCGACAACCAGAAATAATGCTTAGTGGGCATTTTCCTTTCATAGAAGGACTCGGTTGGTTGTCATCCGTGGCAATCTTACAGCACTGCGGTGCGTCAAAGGTATTGTGCACCCCGTTTTATTGCCCTTTACGACAAACCGTCCTCGGATTAAATTTCCGCAAGTTAATGCTTTTCCGCACATGGCGAGATTTTCTGCTGATTGCCTTCGATCTTGCCGAACCTTAACCTCACCAGCAAAGTCGCCGGATCTCTTTCCAATTGAAAACGTGTGCAGCATTAGGTCTACCAACGCGTTTCTGACTTGCTCAGTTTGTTTAGATCATCCCATTTTTTTGAACGCACAATCATTTGTTTGTCTGTACCTGGACACCTGAACATCACGTCTACCGATATCCTTCCCATTCTGATAATTCGTTTGTGGTGCGTCGTTCTTTTGTCTTAGCGTGTAATATAGGATTGTAATATAGTGAATCTCTCGTTTAGTCTTTCATGTAAACGAGACAGTCGACTACATTTTATAGTCGTGACAGGTAGCCGGATTGTGAGAGGTTCGCGGAAATTATCGTCCGACAGGGTGGCTGTTTCTGCAATACAGACAGTCTGAGATGTATTTGTCTTTTCGTCGCTCCAAACTGAGTGGCCATTTATTCCTGCTAGCTCTTCATTGTACTAATAACACTAACTTACCTCAGAGGGATCCTCCTTCGGCAGATCAACGAATTCCACCTCTGCTTTCTTGCAAATAGTCTCGGCGTTCACATTCAGTTTACAGGCGTCGTTCTCGAGCGGTGGAACATCTTCTAGCAGATTGGTCACGTCGAAACGCCCAATGACGCGGACCTGTGGATGGTTTGACTTCATCATCACTGACTCAGCTGCAAAGACAAGCTTCTAACCTACAGAGAACCTTAGATGCTGACTTAACTTTCTGAAATGGGTTATACGAGATCTCTATGTGTAGGTTGTAATAAAGATGAAGAACAGTGCTACAGATGTCTGTTAAAAAGTAAGATAGAGGTAGAGAACTATGAGGTACAGGAATTTAATGGAGGGGGAACATTTTTATGGGGCAGACTGATCAGGAAGGCTAACGTGAATATTCGTAAGGCAAGGAGGAATAGTTAATCGGGCATTTGAAAGTAAGAATTGTTAACAGATGGACATGTTCGAACATAAGAAGCAGGTTATTGCCCATGCAGTGCTTCGTGCACACCATGATACAAAATGATCACGCAGAAGAATGAAACTTCTAAAAGAATGATGATCTAAAACCATCAGACATTGTCTATGGTCTATATGGCATGTAATGGTTTAGATGGTTTTTATTTACTTCTTACAATAGGACACACAAAGAAGTACAGCAACTACGTAGCAAAACATACACTCAACTCTAAACAAGGGAGCCTGCTAAAGAAAATGTCGATATATATGTTTTTTATTACTACTCTGAATCATGTAATAAAGTTAAGTAATACATCCAATTGTCGTGATATCGTTTGGAATTAAATGCAGTGTATTTGTCAGTTGTCCAGATAATTAATTTCATTTACAATAAAAGCGTTTAGTCAAGTATAAAACGTTCGTACGCCTTTCACATTCATGTGTCATATACCAGAACTTGTATAATTGCTCTGAAGTTGTTAAAGCTTTTATGTTTTAATTGACTCCAATAACGTTACATCCGCTTCTCCCCAACAGATGTTGTTTTTCTACTTAATTGATGTCTGGTATACGTATGATTTCATATTTTTAACCTCCAATAAATTGAATTACTTCCTAATGAATTACTAATATCCTTCATGTTGAGTAATATATTTCTCATCAATGATTTCTGTGACGTTACGTATCACACATTTGTATTCATGCAGTGGTAACAGTTTTATATCTAGAATTGTTACTGTGTTATCACGTGGAACTATTTTGCGCGCATTTGTGTACGTCACTCTCTTCGGTCAAATCATCCCAGCTAATAAGTGCGAGGAGCGTTTTTAGCCATACAGAATCCGTCCCAGATCGAGTCATTCAATAAAGTATTCGACTTCCTTAGGATTTCAGATAACCAGTGCAACACCATCAACCACACAGTAGTAAATTTCAGAAAGATATTATCCGACGTATCCCTAACAGCACAGCTGTGGCGAGGCAACATAACATGTAGAAAGTACGTGCAGTGGAAGCCGCAATGACAAGAGTATGCTGATTGAGACGTAACGTACCATGGTTGACGAGGTCATTAGGAAACTTTGTCTAGATATGGGAAAGGATGACGGGTAAAAGAGCATGTGTTCTTTTCGATTGGATGCATCTCGACTATGTTTTATAACAGGACCAGCGAAACCCGTAACACAGTTTGCACGAATTTCCATTTCCTACTAAATTATTCATTTACTCTGATTATGTACCTGAAGTAAAAAGTGGTCAGAGTCCTTTGTGACTAAGAAGCACAGTCTTTAGGTAAATATTACTATGTAAGTCGTATTTCGCACATTCGTTGTCTTCGGATTACATGGTTATGACGTTTGAAAAGGGACACACTTGCAGATAGACGATGAGCTAAAGGGAAGGGGCTGTTCACTAAATTCCCAAAATCCTATCTTCGTCGAGGATGTAGAGCATATATTATTACCACCAGCTTACAAATCCCGCAATGATCATCATTTAAAGATAAGGGAAATTAGAGCACGTACTAAGCTGTTGAGACAGTTGTTTTTCTCTCGCGCGATCCACGAGTGGAACACAAGGGGTGGTTAAATATGGCTTTGGCGCGAATAGTGCGCTCCGCCACACACCGCTTGGTGGCTAGCGGAGTTATATGTAGATGTAAATGTAGAGGTAGAGTTTGCCTCTAAGATGTTGCTCAGCCTGCGACAGAAGGTGATCCAAAACATTGTTTCAGCCTTATTTTAAATAATTTAGCCTCGAAAGCAGCCTACTATTGCTAGTTCCTATCAAAATCTTGCCTCATTTCTTTTTATGAATTGCTGTCCAATAAAGACGTCGTAATATTATAGTAATTATGTATAACTTCGGTATTAACAATGATTGATAGCGGTGTGGACCTACAGATGGGATGGCATCTGTTTCAGTTCTCGTCCTAAGTCTGTCAGAAGCTGTACCGAAAATGCCTGGGCAACCCTTCATCGCCCTTTCCTTACGGCTTGTGCCATTGATTCCATGTGGTCTCTGCAAACTGCTCGTATGCTCTTACAATTTTTATACTCTTACAGTCTACTTATCCAGATAGTTTTCATCATGAACTTAATTACAAGATCACGTGAGCGTCAGCATTAGAACAACCGTTGGCAGTATCACAATAAGGCAAAACAGACGCCACGAAAGTTTAGCTGGAGCAATTAGGTGTGAGCTATGTTAGAATGTAGTTAAAAGAGTCCCAGTAGAGGGCCTTTGTGGATGTTATTGAATATTCCATAAGTTCATTCGGAATCTTTATGTCGTCACATTTATCCTATTGAACTTTTACAGGGATTGAACCATCGTACCCGTTACCATGCATACTGATTTGGTGTAATAGTCATTCCGTTTCTATCATCTGTCTTAGGTGTCACGTTCACCATCTAGTCGGCTACAATCATTGAGATTTTGTGATTCTTTCTGTCTTCTGTATTTATCCACTACTGCCACACAACATGTTAATTTATGACGTTCATAGTCATTTATTTCCAGCTCTTGGTTTCAAATCCCCTGACATGTGGATGTCGGATTCGAGACATCAGTTCAACTAACAGGTTTGCCTAATGTCACACAATTACAGAACTGCATCGCAGCTTTTCCCTTTACTACTGATACGTCTTCGCAATGATACCTCTGTTTAGTGTGTGTTGATGACACAAGTTGTGCAACGGCGGTCTACATTTACAGATCAGTGAGGCATGTAACCGACCTCGTGTGTTCCTCCCACAAAATGGCTGAGGACGCAATCCACTGGGAGCCACAGGCCAACTTAAGCTTAGTCGCAAGCATCAGAACAGTCCAGCTTTGATGCGGTCGTATATTTCAGTAAAGAATTGTATCTTTCTTTAAAACCAAGGTATACAAAGTCTTATTTCCGCATGAAATTGCAACGTGGTGAGTTGCTTAAGACAAAGTCTTGAAATCAGAATGTGATATGATAATTTCACTTTTTCCCGGATTTAACTACTCCACGTTAACATAAATCGCTAAACACTATCCACGTCGTAGTTGCGTTAATAATGAGGCAACCGGTTTCAGTCTCCCGCGGCCCACAACTCTAAATCGCACTGCGTGTATAACGCCTTCGTCGCAAACTGAAAGTCAGCTTGTAATCTTACACGTTTGCCTCGAACTTACGACACCGATGGACAGATGAGAGTCTGGCCAGCAGGAGAGCTCGACCAGCTGCGACTCTCCAAGGCTGTCGTCTATAATCGGTGCATCTCAACTCCTTTTAGACCGACATCTCACGCTAGTGGCATTCCGAAGTCATGGCAATTTTACTTCTGAAGCTTACTGCATCTCAGCAAAATTAAGTTGTATCTGAAGAGTACTTTAACGTCTTCTAACCAATGGACATTAGTATTTCTGGATTGTAATAAAATGTAAACGTGACTCTCGAGTGCATTTTGCTGTCATGAAGGCATGTCTGGAGCGTGAGAGATTCGAAGTAAATAAATAAATTTCGCAGAGTGGGTGATTCTGCAATGCATGCAGTCAGAGGTGTAACTGGCTTTTTTCCGCTGTCAACCTGTCAGGCCCTTTCTTCCTACTAACTATTCATGGTAGTAATGCTACTGACTTACCTCAGTACGGCCCTCCTGCGGAGCATCGAACAACTCTGTCTCTGGTTTCTGCGGTAAAATTTCAGCACTCCGATCGCAAGTGTCGCCCTCAAAACGTGGAATCTCTCCAGCCACCTCTTCCTCTCCAAAGTCCCAAGTAAAATCAACCTGTGGGAGGTTTGAGTTTATCATCACTGATTCATCTAGAACAGCATGTGTCTAAAGGACAGAAAAGTTAAGACGTCTTTCTCAGCATTCTTAAATGGATTACATATTAAGTAACTAAGCCTTCACTGCAGACAGTATTGAACGTGAAATAGAGTGTTTTTAATGTATGTTAAAATTGTGAAGATATGGGCAGGTTAGAAAAAAAGAAGCAGACCATTGCATATACAGTGGTATAAGGCGCGTGATGATATAAAATGATTAGGCCATACAAAAGAGTGACACCAAGCAAGACTATGATGATACAAAAAACAAAACACATCCTTTTTTAACAGTATGATATGTGACGTCTTCGATAGTTTTCGGTTACTACTTGCAATCTTACAGCAACTACGCCGGTAGATTTAAAAAAGGAAGATTACTAACGAAAATATAAGTATATTTTGATATTGCTACGCTGTATCTTCCGCCAGGATGAAATACATCATGAAGAGTTATTTACTCTATCTTTGTCAATGTCTTGATATATTGTTTTTTACAATAAAAGTAATTAGTAACATATTTTAAATTCATACTCCTTTCACACTGTCTTGCTATATTATAAGAAAATGTATAATTCCTCTGAACATATTAATACCGTATTGTTTGTTATTGTACACCAATTATACTAGAGTCACGTCTCCCTATGTATATTGTTCTTCATCTTCCGTCCTCTTCAGTTTCTTGGCCTAGCATCGCTTTCCACATTTATATCCTTGCATGCAACCTTAGTTTTACCTTAGGGTGTTGTAACAAGTTGAGAATAATATTATTGGTCTGTAATACAGTGAATATCTCTCTCTGCTCTTCTTGTAAATCTGAGTGTGAGCTGCGGTCTCTCATGCTCTGAAAGCACGTATGGAGCTTGAGCGATTCCCAATAATAATATGAAGCACCAAAGAAAGTGCTATAGGCATGAGTTTTGAAATACAGAGATATGTAAACAGGCAGAATACACCGCTGGAGTCCGCAATGCCTGTATAAGACAATAACTGTCTGGCGTAGTTGTTAGCTCGGTTACTGAAGCTACAATAGTAGGTTATCAAGAGTTAAGTGACTTTGAATGTGGTGTTGTAGTCGGTAAACGAGTGATGGGACACGGCATTTCCGAAGTAGCGTTGAAGTGCGGATTTTCTCGTACGATCATTTCATGAGTGCACCGTGAATATCCGGATTCCGGTAAAACATCAAATCCCAGACATGGATGTGGCCGGGGAAACATCCTGCAAGAACGAGAACAACAACGACTGATGATTATCGTCCAACGTGACAGAAGAGCAACCTCTCCGCAAATTAATGAAGTTTTCGATGCTGAGCCATCAACAAGTGTCAGAGTGCGAACGGTTCAACGAAACATCATCGATATGGGCTTTCGAATCGGAAAGCCCACTTGCATATCCTTGATGACTGCAGTACACAAAGCTTTAAGCATCGCCTGGGCGCGTCAACACCGACATTGGACTGTTGACGAGTGGAAACATGTTTCCTGGGAGAAATATTGAAATTGTATCGGGCGGATGGAGGTGTACGGTTATGGTGAAAACCTCACGAATCCATGGACCCTGCATGTCAGCAGGGGACTGGTGGAGGCTCAGTAATGGTGTGAGGCGTGTGCAGCTGGAGACAGACATGAACATTATTGCGACTTGCAATTTCTTGTTCAGAAGAGATCTCCATCCCCTCGAACTCTTACGGATTTATATACAGGCCTGCAGGATTCATGCTGTCAGTTCCCTCCAACACTACTTCAGTCGTTACTCGAGTGCATGCCACGTCGTGTTGCGGTACTTCTGGGTGCTCGCAGGGGCCCCACTGATATAGGATATGTGTACCAGTTACTTTGGCTCTTCAGTGTATTACCTGGCAGTGGAGTATTCCGCAGTGCATACCATCTGAGATACCATCTGTACATTCTTTCCTCACACCCTGTCTGGCCGTTCCCTACTGCTTCTTTATCATGGTAGTAATAATATTGACTTACGTCAGTGGGATCCTCCTGTTTCTTCTCTCGCCTCTTCCGGCGGTTGCGAGGTCCTATAGAAAGGTTGCAGTTGTGGGCAACAGATGGAGGAATTTCTTCGGCCACATTTATCACCTTGAAGCGCCCAAATATACGAACCTGGGGGAGTTTTGTTTTTACCATCACTAATTTAGGCAAGACATGTATACAGCAGATATAAAGGTTTAGATATCTGAATTGTAATAATTAAACAGACTATATATTCAATAAGTGGCCCGTAATTGCAGTTTTAAGGAATTTTAGTACGGTGCTATTGATGTGTGCCGAAAGTTAAGATATCGAATAAATTAGAGAGCTAAAAGGTACTAGAGTGAAAAGACAAAGAAAGATATTTATGGAGCACACTTACTTACTTACCTGTAGTTTGTTGCTACTAGTGCTAACGGATCAACAAACGGTTAACTTATGACACAACATCAAATAAATTTGAAGTGCCAGTACACAATTAAATACGTAGGGAATTGCAAGTGAGAGTGCTTACTAACGAAAATGTAAATTTATGTTTGTAATTATCTTTGTTATCACACTAATTTCTCTTAGCTTATTCTTCCCATCGTCATTTTAATTTATGCTTTCTCTTCCTTCACACCGCCTAATCAACCACGAATTCCGATTCGGGAACACTACAGGGGGTCTCTACGGCAGCACTGTTATCTTTGTTTAAGAATCCCCGCCCTCTAACACCCTCTCTAACATCTCTGTGGTCTCTGTTCCGGTTATTTATTTTCTCATCAACTATTCCTGCATCGGCTCTAGGTAAGCGTCACATGGACTGGAACTGAAACACATGTTATATCGTTCTGCCATTGTGTGCATTTTTATACGGTGGATTCGTACTACTTCCTGAAATTACTGCACTCAAATTAAAGTCATCTTTCGTCTTCCTTTGAAACTGAAGGCATACGCTTTTACCAGTTTATGGAAGTGCTTAGCTTTATGCAAGGATATCCAAACTAACACTCCCTATGGCCGTAACGTGTCTGCTGGAGACTGAGGTAGCACGTCGAAAGCTTTTGCCAGATTTTGGTGCACTAAGTCACTGTTAACCTTCGTTTTTCATTTCGTGAAGGTGGAGCGCCGAAGAACACTATTGCGTACGAAACGAGTGATATATTCCGAACCTCCAGCAGTTTTACAGAGGAAGCTTAGTGCACGAGTACTACTGCTGCTTTTCACCTTAGATTTACCTTAGGTTCTTGTAACCAGTGCAAGATACTATTAGTGGATTGTAATAAAATGCAATTCTTATTTAGTCCTTCATGTACAAATGAAAGAGTTATCCGGCAGAGTAACAGACTCTGCAAAGCATACAGTCTGCTACTTTATTTGGTCATTCTTCTCTCTCGTACTTTCTTACCCTTTCTTCGAGTTTAATTCACACGATTGTACTGATATTGACATACCTCTGCATAGCCGTCCTTCAGCGTGCAGTCCACACTATTATGTTCATTCCTGATGCGACTAGCTGATTCTGGGTTCCATTGGCAGGGAAATATCTCAAAGACAGAAGGCACTTGTGACACCCTCCTCTTTTTCAAGCGGCCATAAACCTGGAAGAGTGGGTTGCATATTTTTCTAACAGATGCGAACATTCTAAACACTTGACTTACGATACTGAAACAGATTTTATACAACATATGCAGTTCATATCTGTATCGTTTAAGAGATGTGAAGTACGGTACTACAGATGGCGGTTATATATTAAGACATCAAATAAGGTAGAGAACTAAGAGCTACAAGAATGAAAACGTGAGGTAAGATTTTAACGGAAAACACTGGACAAAACTGTGGCACGGTAATATGGCTACTGCTAAGGCATCCTGTAATAGTTAACCTGGCGCTTGAAAGGAGAAAAATTTTATGTACAATGAAGGTTTAGAATATGTGAAGCAGATGTGGATAGATATATTCAGTAAACACGTAGTGAAATATGAAGGCCGGAATGTGCCGGACTGAAACTCGAGTACAAGACCTTTGCCTTTCTGTGAAGTTTGGAAGTCGGGAAATGAGGCACTGGTGGAAGTACACTTGTGAGGACAGGTCGTGTGTCGTTCTTGGTTAGTATAGTCGATGGAGTGCGTGCCCGCAAAAGGCAAATTCATTCTGCTGCCATCGTCCCACTGTGATCTCTATGCTACTGACGAATGACATGTCATCTGAAGACGCGGAACATAAACATTGCAAGCCACTCTAGGTTTCAGAAAGCCTGCTACATTAAATATCACTTAAGCAACACACATCTGCGTACACTAAACGCATATCCTTATTGATGGTGTCATTAAAATAATGCTATGTCATCTAGCTCTGGTTAAGGTCATGATGTCAGACATTCCTCACCGATGCTTGCTGAGAAGAGTATTGATAACGTAAATAATTGTAGACGTATTACAATCTACTGTGCTCCTATTTTAATATCGCGTGGTCTGCGATGGTGTGACATGTCTGGGTTACATCTACTAATGGAAATGAACTTATCCATTAAAAGATATAAAGTTTTCCTAAATGTTTCAACCATTCATCAATTGCTACTTCTGAATATTCTCAAAAGGAACGATGTTTAATCCTACCAGGCATGTTTTTACGGTTTGACCCACAAATCTGTAACAATATCGACTGAATGTAATTTTCGGTTACCTTTATGCGTACTTCACTTTACTATTTATTAAAGACAGGATGCTGCTGTCCGCAGCGTTGCGACTGATTGCCACATTATGTATAGAAGTTGCCTCCTATTAGGAAGAACATAAGTACGCGGTCTTCTTTTCTCAAACCGTTAATGACTGCATGCTTCACTGAATGAAATTGTAATGTAATATACAGACGTCGTATAAACACAGACTGTGTGATGGTTGTAATAATTAGTCTCTCCCTCCGCATGCACAACAAAATGCGAACATAGAAAATATGGGCAATATGTGACATATGGAAGTTTTGGTCAGTCCGGAATGCGTACGTGTACAGCCGAAAAGTTTTCTTCAGTTCAGTGTACTAGCTTAATTCCAACCATTAGTGTTGTTACCGTTGTCACCAGTTATTACGAGTCCTTTTGCAAGCAGGTATAGCTATTACGCTGTCCGAAGATCATAGCAAAGTGAGCGGCTAGTGTTCCGGGGGTGATGGATACGAAGACGTGTGGCTGCAATTGGGTTGCGGGGCTCGATCCACACTTATTTCACTGTCGCTGAAATTGCACTTATAAAACGGTGGGGTGAGTGTGCACTGTAGGAGGAGCTGTCGTTTGGTCATGGCTTGTTTATGACGAGTAGTTGAGAGACTTTAGCCGAGTCCAGAAGCTGATACAGTGAGATTCTGTATGGTGCTGTATCAGTGACTATATTAACTGTAATGTAACTGGTCGTTGGCTTCATTGTGGGATTTTTCATACACCTTAGAATTGCTCTGTGCTCACCTTCTCCATTCCACATTTCTGTAATCATAGACTTCCGTCGAACGTTCTTTCTTTGATTTCTGCCCCAAATCACGTGTCTTCTTCCTGCAGGGAAGACACAGACAGCACAAAATGCTGTAAAGCACCTGCGAAGACAAAAGAACATTAGAACACGTGTGATTCAGAGTTTGTGTATTCAGACAGCAAAATGACACCGCCTCATACTCCTGCTGCAGAGCAGTCAGTAAGTTACGAATTTTTTGTGGACTACCTTTCACATGGACTTGACCCTTTCCTCAATTTGTTTGAAAAATACCCTAAAACTACAAAATATCACACGAAGAGTGTCGGAAACTCAGAGACTATCCCCCTGCTTCCTCCATCCCAGGAAAGAACGACATGTCACGAAGCAGGCACGCAAGTAAGCTTTACGACGCTCACGAAGAATGGCAGCCACTATCAGTACACGCGTAACACCAGCAGTATCACATTAACATCCGAGGTACTCTTCCCCACCAAAGTAGAGGTACACATGAGAGATTTAAGAAATGGAATTGTATGTGCTATCACCTGTCACGGTTTTCGGGGTCGTTCAGTGGAGCTTTCGGTCAGCCACAGAAAATGAAGAAAGTCTTCCGAGAAATTTCATATCCAATTATATCTGCAGCTTGCGTTTCCGAAACCTTTTTGGCACAAGACAGACGTATCATTTCTAGAGAGTTCTGTATTATCAGGTCGAGCAGACCAGAGTGGAAAGACGGTGTCGCCGGCCTCAATGGCCGAGCGGTTCTAGGCGCTACAGTCTGGAACCGCGCGACCGCTACGGTCGCAGGTTCGAATCCTGCCTCGGTCATGGATGTGTGTGATGTCCTTAAGTTAGTTCGGTTTAAGTAGTTCTAAGTTCTGGGCTACTGATGACCTCAGCAGTTAAGTCCCGTAGTGCTCAGAGCCATTTAAACCAAAGGCGGTGTCCCTGTCCTGCTGTGGGAAGAAGACACTTTTTCGGAATGATAGATCAGTTCCCCTAATATAAGACTGTAGATATCAGTAGCGCCGATATAATTACGTTTTGTATTATTCACCCTGTTATCGGTACGTTTCTCCCCGTAAAGCAATATAAGCGAAGGGGAGTGGAATGCACTGTTGAACAACCTCTGGTGATCTCAACGCTTACATCGCAAGATAGGTAAATTCGTTCCGGAGAAAACGAATCCTATCGGAGCACAAAATTCGAATATTCTCCTGTTTGAAATGACTCTGACTGAAGTATGGTCTACCAGCCGCCTCATTGTAGTTCCCTCAGCACCTTTAAAATTTTCCCAAATGTTTTTGCACGCGAACATATTCGCACTCTATTTAACACGCAACTCATTCCGACAAACTCCCCTCACTATAACCCTCACCCCTACTACTACTACTACTGTATCCCCTCACTGTCATTGTCTCCCTCTTGCTCTCTCTTACTGCTACTATTTCACTCACCCACTCAAACTGCGGCTGTCTTCTCACTGTCGCTATCTCTCTCGTCCTCGATGTCACTGTCGTAGACGCTGTCTCTCTTTATCACTGGCTTTCACTCACTTCCAACTGCACCTTCCCTTTACTCCTGTCTCTCAGGCACAGTCTCCTTCACTCTTTCCCTAGCACTGTCAACTACGATACTATGCCACTGTTTCACTCTCTTTCTCTCACATTACTAATGCCTCCTTCGATCTTTCTATGCCACAGCCACCTTTTACTACCTTCCAGTATATCTGTGTCTTTTCCAGTGCCGCTTTAACATTTTCACTCTGCACAAAAAAGCGCGCGAATTTGCCTGCATGCCAAAATTGTTGGGAAATTTTTAAAAGTGCTGGGGAAACCAAGATGAGGCAGCTGGTACTCCACTTTTCTGTCAGACTCTTTTGAACAACAGCGTGTTCCCCGTTTTAGTGCTCCTGTAGGAGCATTTTTCCGCTACTTCCCCACTTTTTCCACCCACAGTAGGGAATGCCACTCATATGGATAGAACTTTATGGTTCAGTAAAATTTTGATACATTACTTATATTAAACTGAAATATTGCGCGACTAATTTTACACCTCACAGAGTATTTAACGCGCACAAAACTTCCCTGTGCTTCGGTACCACAAAGTGGGCTTCCCAGAACTCTTCTGATGCTAGTGAAGACACTTTGCAACTTGTTCATCGGTGCTATGCCACTTCATAAACTACGTTTTCGGCTCACAACGTATTACGCTTCTTCGTTACACGCTATTACCCCTGTGAAATCATAGAATACGGAATCTTCACAAATGACTGCGTAGCGTTGGCTAGCACGTAAGTAATATAAGATCTCCATATCTTGAAAAGACAACCTGCAATGCTGGAAGACAGATGCTACAACTAAGAGGTTGTAAAAATAAAAAAAAAAAAGGTCGGGAACATCAGAAACAAATAATTATTGTGAAACGTTGAATAGTGTCATTAAGCTGTCCGATGTGTTGAATACAGCATGAAAACTCAGAGATCGCAAATGGAGCCCGGACCTAATGTTTGTCTCACGATTGCAGTCCCGTTATTCCACCAGTAGCCATAGAATCTGGCCATATCCTGTGATCACCTTTTCAGCTAAAAGAGCTGAAGAAAATGCTGCAGTCCTCGACGAACTCTGTCCTTGGTGTGAATCATGTTCACTATCCTTCGCTGTGTAATTCGCCAAATAGTGCATTGACAAAGTTTCTACGAACTTTCAACGGTATTTGGATGAAACTCTTCTCCTCACTGAACAGTTCAAATAATTATTCCAGCTCCGTGACCTAAAGCAATGGCCGGAAGTAGAACGTCGTCTTGAGCCAGAAGGACCCTTGGATAGATTATTAAGACCCACTCAGAGTGGTAGCTGCGATAGAAGTATTTGCTTTCAGAAAACCAGGTGGGGTTTCCGGAGCGTAACGGAAACTATGCGTTCTTCGTATTATACATTTTGAAATTTTTCGTTCAACACTAGGCAACATTTTTGCATTAGCGTTTATCGACGTAAAGGTGCGCACGACAATGTTTAAATTTCACTTCTACTACAAAAATTAAGCGATATGTGTATTCCAGAGACGTTTTTGTTTGGCATTCAAACCTTCCTAAGATACAGTGCTCTGACTGCAAAACAAATTGCTATTACAACCTAAAGAGGACTGCCTCAGTGCTCCATGCCCAGCCCTCATATGTTTTAAACGTACACACGAGATACGGACCACGTACAATATCATTTCACCCGGTATTGAAACTCTCCGGGTTGCAGATGATTTATACCTTTCTCCTATACACGACGATCTTGAAGCCTAGTCAGCGTCATGAATCCTGTACAGCATGATCTTGAATATGTTTGTACGGCTTTAGACAGAGTCGTTTACGCATTAACACGCTGTTACAATGTCAACAACCTAACAATTTCAACTCTGAAATGTTCCATAGTTCTCTTTAACCGGAGATGGTTGCGACGGTGTAATTAATCCATTTTATTACATAGTGTCTCCCTCCCATAGGCAACTGAAGCCTGTGGTGTTTGGAACGCGCTTCAGATGGGATGATCACATATCTCTTGCAATCAGGAAACAGCATTAACATTACGATATCTGTAGATGTAACTTGGTAGGGTGTGGAGCCCACCATTCTCTTGAACATATCCTAGGGCCTCCTCCGCTCAGTCATCGATTATGAATACCAAAGGTGCACCTCATGAACTTGAAGCAGTACATTTCGGTTGCCAGCGATTTTGCCTTGGAACAATGCGATCAACTTCGACAAATACATTACCAGTAGAGACGCTTGAATCTCCGCCGTATAAGCTACTATTTCGCCTCACACCCCGTTACACGTACATATCCTACTTGTTCAAGTTGGGTAACTTTCGACCTTGGTCTCACGGAAACGGGCCCGGTATTGTAGGAGTATATTGTTGGAAATCCAGTCATAAGCTATTAAAATCCGTGTTGGAATCCGTGGATCGGTTTTGGTAGAAAGAATACATGGTAAACAATTTTGGGTGGTTTTCTGACAACCGCCCATAAATTAATGATGCCTCCAGAAGCCTCTTAAGACACACCATACACCATATCAAACGCAAAAGGCAGCAAACGATTGTGTCCGTTTACCACAGCAAGACATATTGTGAAATGTTCATATTTTGAGCCTGCACTGTGGGACATTGGCACTAAGACGATGCACCTGTTGGGTATACAATATTGAAGAGCATAGCACTTAAAGAAAAAATCTGTCGTCAATTGCCATGTTCTTCTATATTGATCCCAATTCGGCCAGCCGTGGTGGCCGAGCGGTTCTAGGCGCTTCAGCCTGGAACCGCGCGACCGCTACATTCGCGGGTTCGAATCCTGCCTCGGGCATGGATGTGTGTGATGTCCTTAGGTTAGTTAGGTTTAAGTAGTTCTTAGTTCTAGGGGACTGATGACCTCAGATGTTGAGCCCCATAGTGCTCAAGGCCATTTGATCCCAACTTGAAGTTGTAATATCTGCTATTATTACGTGGGTCTTCAAGACTTTAATATTTGCACTGAAGGTGGTTACTCAGTGACTAAAATCGATTTTCTGTAATAAATGCTTTCACACCCTTTACGACGGGTGCTACCGATTTTGTTGTTTACATACTGTCAATTGTCAACGATGGCTGTCCTCTCCAGATGTGTCTTCCCCCATAAAGGCAGCTCTGTTGATGTTCTCACGTTATGTTCGTTACCAGATGATACGGTTTCTACTTAATATGGCATGACCCATTAGGATCAGATCATTTCCCTAATGTTCTGATGACAAACCGACAGCAAGAACGTGGGATTCTTCCCTAACACTCCTTGGCACTCTTTCAAACAATCGTGGAGAATACAGTAGCTGTTGTGCCAGAAACGGATCCACAGCACGTATCCTGCTACACATTGTTCAATGTGTTAAATGTGACAGATCTCTCTATCCCAAAAACGACAAGCTACTTCGTTACAGATTGACAGCTCTGTGACATGGGATACGAAATCTTCACAATTGCTGCGCAACTTGGACTAGCGCTTAAGCAATATAAGCTCTCCTTATCTTCAGAAGACAACCATCATTGCTAGAAGACGAATGCTAAAACTAACGTGTTGCACGAAAGAACTAAAAACGTCTAATCTGGATAAATTATTGTGAAACAATGAATATGTTTCTTAAGGTATCTGATATGTGGAGTACAACAAGGAATCTCAGAAATCGTAACTGGAACACAGACCCGAGAGACTTCGTTAGATGTTGTGCTTGACAACAAAGTACTTCTAAATCTACATCCACATCCATACTCCGCAAGCCACCTAACGATGTGTGGCGGAGGGTACTTTGAGTACATATATCGGTTCTCCCTTCTATTCAAGTCTCGTACTATTCGTGGAATGAAAGATTGTCGGTATGCCTCTGTGTGGGCTCTAATCTCTCTGATTTTATCCTCATGGTTTCTTCGCGACATATACGTAGGAGGGAGCAATATACTGCTTGACTCCTCGGTGAAGGTATGTTCTCGAAACTTCACAAAAGCCCGTACCGAGCTACTGAGCGTCTCTCCTGCAGAGTCTTCCATTGGGGTTTATCTATCATCTCCGTAACGCTTTCGCGATTGCTAAATGATCCTATAACGAGGGGCGCTGCTCTCCGTTGAATCTTTTCTATCTCTTCTATCAACCCTATCTGTTACGGATCCCACACTGGTGAGCAATATTCAAGCAGTGGGCGAACAAGTGTACTGTAACCTACTTCCTTTGTTTACGGATTGCTTATCCTTAGGATTCTTCCAATGAATCACAGTCTGGCATCTGCTTTACCGACTATCATCTTTATATGATCATTGCATTATAAATCACTCCTAATGCGTACTCCCAGATAATTTATGGAATTAACTGCTACATTGTAGCTAAATGATAGAGAATCTTTCTTTCTATGTATTCGCTGCACATTACACTTGTCTACATTGAGATTCAATTGCCATTCCCTGCACCATGTGTCAATTCGTTGCAGATCCTCCTGCATTTCAGTACAATTTTCCATTGTTACAAATCCTCGATGTACCACAGCATCATCCGCCAAAAGCCTCAGTGAACTTACGATGTTATCCACAAGGTCATTTGTGTATATTGTGAATAGCAACGGTCCTACGACACTCCCCTGCGGCACACCTGAAATCACTCTTACTTCGGAAGGCTTCTCCCCATTGAGAATGACATGCTGCGTTCTGTTATCTAGGAACTCTTCAATCCAATCACACAATTGGTCTGATAGTCCATATGCTCTTACTTTGTTCATTAAACGACTGTGGGGAACTGTATCGAACGCCTTGCGGAAGTCAAGACACACGGCATCTACCCGGGAACCCCCTCTGAGTCTCGTGGACGAATAGCGCGAGCTGGGTTTCACACGATCGTCTTTTTCGAAACCCATGCTGATTCCTACAAAGTAGATTTCTAGTCTTCAGAAAAGTCATTATACTCGAACATAATACGTGTTCCAAATTTCTACAACTGATCGACGTTAGAGATATAGGTCTATAGTTCTGCACACCTGTTCGACGTCCCTTCCTGAATACGGGGATGACCTGTGCCATTTTCCAATGTTTTGGAACGCTACGCTCTATTTCGATATCTACCATTTTGTCATCTGTGCGACAATCTAGAGAAGGAACTACAGTGCAGTTTTCCTCTGTGAAACAGCTTTGGAAAAAGGCTTTTAGTATTTCGGCCTTTAGTCTGTCATCCTCTGTTTCAGTACCATTTTGGTCACAGCGTGTCTGGACATTTTGTTTTGATCCACCTACTGCTTTGACATAAAACCAAAATTTCTGAGGATTTTTTGCCAAGTCAGTACACAGATCTTCACTTTCGAATTCGTTGAACGCCTCTTGCATAGCCCTCCTCATACTACATTTCACTTTATGTAATTTTTGTTTGTCTGCTAGGCTTTTGTTATGTTTATGTTTGTTGTGAAGTTCCCTTTGCTTCCGTAGCTGTTTTGTAACTCGGTTGTTATACAACGGTGGCTCTTTTCCATCTCTTACGATCTTGCTTGGCACATACTCATTTAATGCATATTGTACGGTGATTGTGAACTTGGTCCACTGATCCTCAACACCATCTGTACCTGAGACGAAACTATTGTGTTGAGCCGTCAAGTACCCTGAAATCTGCTTTTTGTCACTTTTGCTAAACAGAAAAACCTTCCTAGCTTTTTTAATATTTCTGTTTACGGCTGAAATGATCGGTGCAGTAACCACTTAATGATAGCTGATACCCTGTTCTGCGTTAACTGTTTCAAATGTTTCGGGTCTGTTTGTCACCAGAAGGTCTAATACGTTATCGCCACGAGTCGGTTCTCTGTTTAACTTGCGAGAAGGTTTATTGGCCTAGAGAGATAGCAGTCCAACAGTAGATTAATCACCCTCCTACAGGATGTAAGATAAATTCCTCCGCACATAAGTTCCAAATCGGATATGTAGCGTCTTTATTCCTTACTAGTTTAAGCATTAGATCCGGTGTTTAACACCTACGGTTGAATTCAATTTGTTATTACATAGGCCCACTTGGTATTCCATTCTTACATCTGTTTGTAAACCACGAGATTCTCTTCTACGTTTTACGTAAAACAATTTTGGCTCAATCAGTTCAACTGTCTTATTCGATGAACATTGTTATGTTTATACTAATGGCTTGTTCTTTCAAGAGATTTCAGCAGTACGACGTGTATTTCTTGTCCAGAAGCTGAAATATTCCAAGCAGTTTCGTCTTCCACCAAATGTCTCATTTTCTACAGCAGAAGCTATAGCGATTCGAGAGAGTCTCAAATCCCGTCGTCTCGCGAGGCTCTAGAACGTTCTGTAGAGTAAAAATCCAAATGTGTATAGGAATGTGTTCAGCAATGACTATGGATCAGTAAAATGAATATTCGGGTCTGCAACTAAGCGAAGAGGTACATGAATCTCCTTTCCGTGGAAACGAGGTCACTTGGGATTAGTTTACAATGACTAGGACGAACAGATGACGAACAAGGCCGGTGTTTCTCACCCTGTAAATAATGTCATTTACCATCCTCAGATATCAGGTTGCAGAGGACGAAACTCACCAAGGAAGGGTGGGCAGAGGATTGCGTCTTTTAGTGTACCATAGAATTCAATACTACACTCCAATAGAAGCACCTATTAGAAGCTCCAGGGGTTTAGAAAGTTTCAGGAGAGGAGGAGGCTGGTAACTGTTTTTCTACAGATACATCGAAATACAATGCAACTGTTTCCTGCAAGATCTTGAAGGTCGCCCTTCCGTCAAGTGTTACTGTTTTATTGTACCATGAAGATCCTGAAATATCCTTCCCAGTCCACAATAAGCACATACTCTGTATCCAAATTTTATTTGTTTTGGTATGGGTCAGATAATTAATAGAACTTGTTGTGCCTGATTGTAGGTTGCACTTTGCACCCTGTATTTTGTGTTCATCATTTGGTTCCGTTTCTGCAATCTCCCCGTAAGTTTCAGTATCTCACTGAAGAAAGCTGTTTATCGCAGTGTTAGCGTGGTTTGGACAGAGAAAGGTAATTTATGGTTGTACATGTGTATAAATTCCGCTATGGAATAAGAGACCGCTTATTTGCGAAAAACAATTTAAAGATAAATTTTTTTCGATGTGCGAAAGCGTGATGAAAAGTGATGCCTTCAAATGTTTTATTCTGTTCTCAATATCGGTTGAGGTATTACATGTCATGCAAATTACTCGGTTGACTTTTTAGCATCGGAGATGGAAGTTGAAATACGCTGGCGCTAGAGTGCTCCGAGTTTTTTGCGTGTAACATGTCTGTGTGCATCGTAACTATGTCGTAGCGTGAGAAACAGAATCTCAAAAAACAGGAAATACGAATTCGGAGAGTTCGTCTACAAATGGAGCACAGACGAGCGCTGCGACATCTGAAACAATCCGTCAGTTGTGTTCTCTGTCATCGATACATTCCCGACTAGGTCTCATCTGTTTTCCAAAACTTAAAGATTACCTTCGTGGACTTCGCTTTAATAGTAATGGTTCAAATGGTTCAAATGTCTCTGAGCACTATGGGACTTAACTTCTGAGGTCATCAGTCCCCTAGAACTTAGAACTACTTAAACATAACTAACCTAAGGACATCACACACATCCATCCCCGAGGCAGGATTCGAACCTGCGACCGTAGCGGTCGCGCGGTTCCAAACTGTAGCGCCTAGAACCGCTCGGCCACCTCGGCCGGCCTTAATAGTAATGAAACGGTGCAAGCAGAGGTGATGCAGACATGAAGAATAAAGGTGTAGAATGTGAATAACGTACGCTTTCTTTAAAAACCTTAAGAGATCCAGCACTTTGTACACATTCAGCAACGACACACACATTCACATTCACAGTAGAGAATACAAGGCGCAGAAGACAGCGAGGAAGAAGAGGTGGAATGTAATGACAAAAGCGATGCATTTCGAATGAGGAAATGCTCCAGAACACCAAACCCTGAGCCAACACTAACAGTAAAGATGCTCCATGCCTTGTGTCGTGTCCACCTGAGATACTGAATACATCCGAGAGAAGTCGATTCAGATGTGCACTGCCTGGATGTAAGGGTTTCACGTTATGCAGTACACGAAATGTATTTGTCTCACAGAAGAAAGGAACTGTTCTTTTCAATTCCATGAAAAAGCAGAAACGCAGCGACTTCAGACAGTAACACATGTTGTCCCGCGCTAAGACCACTGCACAACTAGACTGGTGCGTCATCAGAAGACAGTACAAGCCCTGAGTCTTCTGTAGACACAGCTACACTGCGGTACGTATAATAACTGCGTCATGCTTTGAGAGTGAAATGGAACGGCGACTGGAAAGCTGCTCCAAAGATGAGCTTCGCGTGGCAGTCCGATTCGTGTCGGCAAAACATCTAAATTTCACACAAACTGACCGTGAATTCTGGCTGTGTGTGGACAAAATGCAATGACGCGTCCCGCTGCATTGAAATGGTGTCATCAGTTTAACCAATGCTGATCAGCTGTGTAAGACGCTGATAGGAAAGGAAGGACATCGATATTGACATCGACCAAAGAACACAATGTCCAGACCATCGAGGAACTGATTCAAGAAAGTCGCCATTTTCCGGCTATGAAGACATTCACATAGAGGTTCTGGAGAGATTCCGTGACCAACGAGTGGATTTTTATAATCGAGTAATTGAAGGACTGGTGGAAGGCTCCGAGGTATGTTTACAGAGATTTGGTAACTATGTTGCTAAACTGTTTCATGTATCTGTGTCAGTTTGAAGTGTAGGAGAGCATTCAGTAAAGTTTACTTGGCCTATCTCGGGAATCTCTATCTTACTATTTGAGGTACTATTCTGTGGTACTTGCATGTATATATATATATATATATATATATATATATATATATATCAGTCGGCAATTTATAAGTAAACGTCAGCAAATTAATCCGCGGAAATAAGTCATTACCAGGATGAGAAACGTGTGTGAGTACTGATGTAAAATATGTACTGTGTGTCCTAATATTTGGTGAATATCAAGAATATTTGTAATTTAGTATTGAAATCTTATTTGGTCCCAGAAAAAAACATTGACCACCGACACAAAAGTTTCACGTACGATATGTAAGTTCAAGATTCATGAGGATACAAAACAATTTCTTTGATTTACAGGAGGTAAGAACACGATTAAATAAAATTTGTGTTAACTGTGATTACATAAAGGTGATATCGTCCATGTGTATGCTTCTCATTCTCTCCTGAGCTGTGTGTGGTATATTCTGTCTGTAGCTGATACGTGAATATTTATTAGCTACAAACCATGGCCCTTCAAGAAAATTGTACAATAATTTGAAATCATTGTTTGCACTGCTTATATTCTGCTTGCTCAGCATATATTATTTTCTATCTGTACCAGGTTTCTCGCAGTGTGGGTCAATAAACCCAATCCAAATATAACGAGTAGTAAAACTCCTACAAGGGAAAGCTACATTGGCGTTGCCTGTTCTATTTATGCCTGTTTCGGATAAATCCACACGTTGTCTGCTCTACGACCCAGTTGGTTTCAGCCTAGTTGGCAGATTAATGTACGAGTGCTGCTGTTTTATAAAGACCCGATCGGTCACGAAATGGGAAGCACGGTGATAGTCAAAAATTATTTATTTGGAAGAGTTGGTTGGTTTGGGGGATGGGACCAAACTGCGAGGACTTCGATCCATTCGGATTATGGAAGGATGGAGAAGGGAGACGACCGTGCCCTGTCAAAGGAACCATTCCAGCATTTGCCTGAAGCGTTTTAGGGAACTCACGGAAATCAAAAAATCCGGATAGCCGAACGCGGGTTTGAACCGTCGTCCTCGGGATCGCAAGTCAAGTATGCTAACCATTGCGCCACATCCATCAGTTCGCAAAACTTGGCTAACACCATCCATCTACTTCTCTACATAGTCACCGTTCAGCGTTAGACAAATATCGCATCCTTGTACTGGATTTGCAATACCCAAGCCTTAGAAGGCAGCTGCGTGCGCTTTCCGAAAATTCTCTAGGCTGGTCTGCAGTCTTGTGTAGTCGGGACTGCGTGGTGGATGGTATGTGCAGGTGTCGCAGTGCTCGTCTCTGTTCCACGTGAAACCAACTCTTCTTCATGGAGAGCGGTTCATGTGAGCAGAGATGAAACTCAGAGGGAGCCATTTCGGGCTGTAGGGCAGGTGATCAATCACTTTTCATCGAAAACGCTGCAGGAGCAACTTCATTGCCGCTGCAGTGTGTGGCCAGAAATCTCATGAAGAAGAAGGATATCCCTAACAGTAACGGTACGTGAGCTGCATGTAATAAGGCGAAATCTATCGGCAGGCACTTGTTCTTGGCGGGGCCATTATTTTCTGTGCACTTTTACTTGCTCTCTGTGCTCTCACAGCTGAAAATAGTGACATGACGCGATCGACGGTCATACGTGGGACACAGCCGGAGACACCTGTGCAAGGTTTCATCGGATTTCCTCTGTGGTTTAGACTTTACTACCCAGCAGACCTTAATAACGGAATAGCCTTCGTATGAGAGGACTACCAGTAACTTGCTGATATTAGCGACGCCGACAGAGGAGCGAAACTGGTTTCGCTAATGCGTCTATTGCCCGGCGACCCATATCAATCTTAATCAGCTACGGCTTAATTTTGAATGTGGACGAGTAGGAAGAGCAGCACACGATGACGGAGAGGTTAATGCACTGGAGTTTCCTACGTTTCGAGCCGTTCAGGGATCTCAGCTGAAATTTATTTCATTTCCGTAAGTCAGTTCAGTCGGATGCCAGATTGGTACATCCGAGAATAGAGGATCCTTACAGTGGCACATCTTTGTCGGATCCTCGCGTCACCGAGTTGCCAAGACCATGTTTTCCTTTCAGCTGTACTGCGATCCACCGAATAAGCTGAAGTTCCAACACAGCTCTAGATATCCTTTTAATCTGTTGGCAAAATTTAGGATCATTAGTGAGCTGTTTGATTCCTAGTAATTAAGTCTCCATCTTCCTAATTCGTGCCTGGAACTCAATAAAATCACTCACTATTTGAATTGGAAAATTATTATTTTTCCACACGATAAATGGTTCACAATTATCATCCATTTCGAAACGTCTTTTTTGAGTCTGTGAAGTCTCCCTAAGTAGTGAATGTATTCTATTATCGACAACGCTAAATTTCAGTAAATGTATCAGCAGCAAATACATAGTGGACAAACATTTTAGATTCGTAAAATAGATGCTAGCTGCGTTTACTGAGTCATTGCGTTGTCAATGTACACCTCAACACAAAATGCAGCTGTAGCAAGATGATAAAATACGGTGGCATTGACACGCGCTTTTTATGCTAGTAGATCCTTTAATATATATATGCGCAACACACTCACGGGCGTTTAACCAATTATACTCCATTTAGACCCGTTCTGTGACTGATATATCGTTGTGTCCGAATAAAACACTGAATATCGAGGTTCCAGGAACATGCAAATAGAATTCAAAAACCCTAAATCGTTTTCTTATTCATAGTACTTAGCTAGAACATACTACCTGAGAGGAATGAAAGTTATTATGTATTGGTGACTCGACATAGTACCGACGTGCAACGTATTGGAGCTCAACTTTCCAGCAAAAAACGACATTTAACATATTTTTCTGAGCATGTCAACCTGTATAAAATATTTCAAATCACTTTCAGTAACAATAATGTTATTGTTAAGCTGATCATAACATGCTGTCTGAACACAGTTAATTCTCAATGCTTCGGCCGAAAACAAAATTCTGATATTGTGAGGAAAGAGTGATAATGATTCAAAGCTGGTTTATCTTTTATTTTCATTTCAGTCCCACCTTCTTGTGAACTTAACACTATTTGTTTGTGGTAGTCGTACATTCAGCCTTTACTTAATGAAAAAACAACTTAAACGGGATAATAATATTACTACTACAGTGCTACATTCGCATTACATGTGAGTCTGGAATCTTTGGATCGCATTTAAACAGTCCTGTTTATGAAAAAGTTTAATTTGATTGACACCGGATGATAGGCAATCTATCTGCGTAGCACATACGGCAAAGAACTTATCTGTGATGGCGGTAGGTCGGAGAATTACTGATGAACCATTTCATCGGACGTAGACTCACTACGGCTGGGAGAAACATGTACACACCTGAGCGGGAGACATGAGAGCTAAGTTTAGCAACTTCTATTCCCGATTACTGCATCTACTCTGTGAACTGGTGAGATTCGCTAGAAGAGTCCTGAGGAAGTTCAATTCATCCACAAAATAAGATACTTACAAAAACCTTGGTCCAAGCAATTCTTCGCTACTGCTGATCACTCTGGATCCTTGGAATAATAGAAGAGTTGGAGGAGATTCAACGGAGATCGATAGGTGTTCTCGCGGGATTGTATAGTAAGCGCGAGAGCGTTAAGGAAATGCTCAACTCCAGTAGGAGACTGCACAAGTGTTGTTGTGCAACACGGAGAAGCTACTGTGGAAATTGGGAGAGACTGAATTCCGTAGAGAATAGGGCATGATATTATATCCTCGCTTACAGCTGTCCTGAAATGATAATGGTGTGATACTCTGACTGATTGCAGACATTACAGTACCGTATTATTAAGCGGTCGTCTCAAGCACCTATCGCGAATAGAAGAGGAAAAATGGTTCAAATGGTTCTGAGCACTATCGGAGTTAACTGCTGAGGTCATCAGTCCCCTAGAACTTACAATTACTTAAACCTAACTAACCTAAGGACATCACACATATACATGCCCGAGGTAGGATTCGAACCTGCGACCGTAGCTGTCGCACGGTTCCACACTGTAGCGCCTAGAACAGCTCGGCCACTCTGGCCGGCAATATAGGAGGAAAGGTGGGAATTCAGAAGCACTCTCGGCCACACGTCGTAAGGTGGCTTGCGAAGTATAGATTTCTATATACAGTGTTAGGCGATCACGCTGGAGACTGTGAGACCCACATGCGAAGCTCTATACTATTCTGATTACGACGTATGAGGTAATAGCATTCAACAGTAGCCGTTTTTTATGGTTTATGCACACAGTCGGGGATTTCTGCTTCGACGTTGATGATGGCTGAGTGTAGACAGTTATTGGTCACTTACCTCCACTGGCTTCATGGTATCCTCTGATATCTGCCTCTCTTCAGTAATCAACCTTTTTTTCGGCGACGACTTAAGCTCCTTCAAGGACAGATGTACAGCTCACTTCACTTTTCAGTAGATTCTTTTTCTACAATCAGCAATACGCACCTCAACAGCTTAAGTTCACCAGGCAGACAGTTGCTAGGCAACGCACGCAGCACGTCCCGCGATCTTTAATTGTTGTGAGGCTCGCCTAGGAACAATGCTAATAAAGAGTTATCATCACGTGTGACTCTAGAGAACTTTGTAACCATACGCGATTTGTTTGTAACTGTCGGTAATCCACTAAATAATACTCGTAAGAAAAGAAAACACAAAAAATTTATTTCTTCATCACCGAAAATCCGGAATCTTAATTTAAAGTTGTCACAAAATAGCAAAATAAATGGGTAATAGAGACTTTCAGCAATATCCACATGTTTTGCAGTTACTTTGACGAGAACCGTTCCTCGAAAAATGGCTCTGAGCACTATGGGACTTAACATATGAGGTCATCCGTACCCTAGAACTCAGAACTACTTAAACCTAACTAACCTAAGGACATCACACACATCCATGTCCGAGGCAGGATTCGAACCTGCGACCGTAGCGGTCGCGCTGTTCCAGACTGTAGCGCCTAGAACTTCTCGGCAACACCGGCCGGCGAATCGTTCCTCGGTTTATATTCTTGTGATAAGATCGAAACGTTTTCATATTGTGATATTCTGGCGAAAATGAGCACGGTATATGATTGAAGAAGGTATTCGCCGTGAAATTTGTAAATTTATGCATTTAAGCAACGCGACAATCTACAGTTGGTTCAGTGTATTGAAATTTATTTCTGATTTTGGAGAAAACAACCGACACTGAATGGTGTGAGCGCAAAATCACCTGATCGTGACTGGTAAATGTCGTGTTAACAAGAGTGAACGGCAGCACACAATGACGATACCTCCAACGTATTAACAAATTAACGAAGGAGTAATGCATACAGTGGTTTCTATATAAAGTCGACTGCACAGGTTGGGCGTATGAAGTACTATATAGCAGAGCTCCCTGTGAAATACCCTCATTGAAAATAGCGTGTAAACATACGACTGAGGTTCTTTAAATGCGAAATGTGAACTAATACAAAAGTGCTACCGATGGCAGGTTTGCGTGCCACTTTCCGGAACAGTGCAGTGCATGAGTAGTATGGAAGAAACGAGAAAGAAAGAAGGAAGGAAAGAAGCCTGGGCTTAACATCCCAGATGAAAAGGGTGAGAAAGGAGTACCTGAACGAATAAACATGTTTCACAGTAAGGGAAAAGAATGCACCAGGGTGAAAGGTGCAGATACGTTCCATACCAGAAATTATACCTGTACCTAAAAGTTGACAGTAAGCAAGAAAGGACAAAACGCTTTTAACTAACGATTTCCAAAATGGAATTTCTCACCCGCCTAGCTGCATCTACGATTTGCGATCAGAGTCCGTTTATTCCTGTCGTGCGGCAGTAACCACGTGGCACACCTCTTCACATCTCCGCCAGTGCACTCATTGCCCATCTACACGTCTTGTGCGCCATACTACAGCCATCTGTATGTGTGCACACTGCAATCTCGTGGCTTCTGTCACCTCAGTCTATTCTTCTGTTTGAATTCAGCAGAGGGGTGACAGCAGAGGAGGCAGCCAGAAACATTTGGGCCGTCTACGGAGTAATGCAATCGGACAGAGATTGGCAAGGAAATCGTTTTCTAGTTTTAAGGAGTATGGTTTTGACATTAGGGACTCTCCACGTTCAAGAAGACCTTCGAGGTTTCATGAAGTTATTTTAAACGCATTAATCCTCAATTACCCACTTCATCATACTCGAAAAATCCCATATGTGAGGAACTGTGATCATTGCACCCTCGTGTGACTTTCGAAAATAGGAAACGTAAACGCAAAACAGTTACAAGCAGTGATAGTTTTGACGAGGCCGTTGTCAGGAGAATTGTTTACAACTTTTATCTGACCGAAAAACGAGTGGCTAAAGTGGAAGGAATTAAAAAGAAATTAAAAGAAGCTGTAGACTTTGAAGGTAGCAATACTAGTGTAAGGTGGTTGTTAAAGAAAGGTAGCAATATTAGTAGTTTTTAAAGAAAAACTGAAGCAGACTCATATTCTTAGACAGAGACAACATCCTAGAAAAAAGAATTGCATATCTGAAACGATAAATACACTCAAGAGCAAGAGCCAAAGAAATTGGTTCACCTGCCTAATATCGTGTAGGGCCCCCGCGAGCACGCAAAAGTGTCGTAACACGACATGGCACGTACTCGGATAATAGATGAAGTAGTGCTGGAGGCAATTGGGCCCATGATTCCTCCAGGGCTGTCCATAAATTCGTAAGAGTTCGAGGGGACGGAGATTTCTTCTGAACAGCATGTTCAAGACATCCCAGACATCCTCAATAATGTTCATGTCTGGGGAGTTTGGTGGCCAGCGGAAGTGTTTAAAGTGCTCGCTCCTGGAGGCACTCTGTAGCAATTGTGGACGTGTCGAGTGTCGCATTGTCCTACTGGAGTTGCCCAGGCCCGTCGGAATGCACAATGGGCATGAATGGATGCAAGAGATCAGACAGGACGCTTACGTACGTGTCATCTGTCACAATCGTATCTAGACGTATCACGGGTCCCATATCACTCGAACTGCGGACGTCCCACACCATTACAGATCCTCCACTAGCTTGAACAGTCCCCTGCTGACATGCAGGGTACATGCAGGGTACATGGATTCGTGAGGTTTTCTCCATACCCGTGCGCGTCCATCCACTCGATAAAATTTGAAACGAGACTCGTCCGACCAGGCAGCATATTTCCAATCATCAACAGTCCAAATCCGGTGATAAGGGGCCCAGGCGAGGCGTAAAGGTTTGTGTCGAGCAGTCATCAAGGCTACACGAAAGCCCATATCGATGATGTTTAGTTGAATGGTTCACACGCTGACACTTGCTGATCGCCCAGCATTAAAATCAGCAGCAATTTGCGGAAAGGTTGCACTTACGTCACGTTGAACGACTGTCTTCAGTCGTTGTTGTCCCCGTTCATGCAGGATGTTTTCCCAGCCACACCCATGTCTGGGATTTGATATTTTACCGGACTCCTGATATTCACGGTACACTCATGAAATGATCGTACGAGAAAATCCCTACTTCACCGCTACTTCGGAGATGCCATGTCCCATCACTCGTCTGTCGACTATAACACCACGTTCAAACTCACTTAACTCTTGATAACCCACTATTGTAGCTTCAGTAACCGAGCTAACAACTACGCCAGACGTTTGTCTTACGTAGGTGTTGCCTACCGGAGCGCCCGCTTACGTATTTCTGTATTTGAATGCTCGTTTGGCGCTTTGGCGCTTCAGTGTAGAATTTAGGGGGGAAAAAGAAGACATTGTTTACGTTTATGTAAGTTTCATTTTATTATCACGCAGAAGTGGGAAATCATGAACTAATAACACAACTCACTGTCTCCTCAAACCGGAATCAAGGGACAAAGCCTAATAATGACACATATAGCCGATGAAAATGGGTTTATTCTTAATGCGCTTGTTATGTATAAGTAAAATCAATAGGAGATTACCACAACCACATGAACGAACAAAATTGTGATAAATAAATGACGGAAAAGGTGATTCCCAATTCAAATCGTAACTCTATACTAATTCTTGACAATACTCTATATCACAACCGTAAAATAAATATATCTCCAACGTCTAATTCTATTAAAATGGCCAACAAAGGAACTTACCCAAGTCTCGGATGACATACTGAAACCTTTTCAACACGACCTTGTTCGAAGAACCAAGCGAAGGCCTGTCGAGTATTTCCGTCAGTAAGTTTCTGCACAATGTGGGTCACGTTGTTTTGCTCCATCCTGCCTACCACCGGGACTTAAATACAGTAGAAATATTTTCCCATTTCTGAAAGCTTGGGTAGCTTCTAGCAACATCCTTCCCAACGTAACAGCTATGAAACATTTATGAGAGGAGAAATTTAGTTCAGTAGCCAACGAAGATTGGATTCCGTTGTGCCAACACGCAAAAAAATTGAACGAGCATACTAGCAGTAAGATATCTTTTTGACGATGAAACTGTTAAAACAGTAATACGCTTAGGTGGCATAGATGGTAATAGCGAAAGCGATCACTGTGATCGGAGTAACTGCGCTCCATGATAGTGACTGAAGGTGAGTTTCCTGTTTGACGAGCACATGCTTGTGCCCAGGGCCTATAAAGGACACGTCTGGTCAAGCTACCGTGATCCTTTGCGATCGCGGCCATTTTGGGTCTAGCCTATCACGCGACTGTAGCTGGTTGTTTTTGTACTAGGTATACTGTTTGTCACTAGAATATGAGTGTATTTAGCAATGGGTTGCTGTGCTGCACCGAACTGCAGCAGCAATTCGTCTAAAGAGGTCACATTATTCACATTTCCTACAGAGCAAGATCAGAGAGTTAAATGTTTACAGAACTGTAGGAGAGAAAATAGAAGCCAAAAACACATTCCAAGTTGTGTGAAGTATGTAAATTACCGGTTAAAAGAATTAGAATTGAAGTATCGTATGTTTTCTAAATAACTTATATGTTTACGATTTTTTAAAGCTTCACTTTGACGATTCACAGTTAGAGTTAAGGAGAGCTGATGGAAGAAGACTGCTAAAATGGACTGGCATTCAAACATAATTTGACGTCCCAAATGCACCCAAACTGTCAATGAAGGTGAGGTGTTCATCAACGTTTTTCAATTTTCATATGTAATCATGTTTCCGACGGAACGCAATAGTTTATTTTATTTTAGATTTATGAACGTAATCTTCCAATCTATAACCAGTTACCAGCACTTGTGTCACCTGAAATGATTTTAGCTTATGAGAGGATCAAATCAGTGGCGAGTAAATTGTGCCCGGAATTAAATTGTAGACGCACATAAATTTATATGAAACATTTATGTTTAAAACTCTCCCTTGGCCCTACTGCAGCTTCTGTTGAGTGTCAGTACTGTACTGGCGTGCATTCTGCCGACAACACGGGTTTGTACTGTTTGTTACAATGTAGTGTGGTTAGTGGAATCTGTTATATTAAGAATAAATCGTAAATCGGAAGATAGCAACTGTCGCACCCGACACACTGATTGTGTTATGCCAGTACTGTAGCTGCAAATGCAATGTTGGGATTGGAGAACTTGGTTTCATAGCTGAATGCATGCCAGTGTTCGTTTAAAGGCGCAATGCTGGTAAGATGGTTACTGAAAAGGATCTTTCAAATTTTGTCTTTATTTTAATATTTTTTTCTGCGAAATAATGGAGTTTCGTAATGACATTTCCTGCCACTGAAGCGTTTGAGGAAGAAACGCATGAACCGAAACTGGAAGCTTGCAGTACAGATGGAGATACTGTTGCAAACTTGCAGTTGCAAAACAAGAGACTAAATGCAGATATGAGTTTTTATAGTGAAGTCACTTGCACCATTCATAAAAATTCACTAGTGAGAAAAGTGTTATAATAATTATCATTTACATATATTTTGATGGTAGGTCCATATTAAATATTCTTCTATCTTCACAGATGAAGAAAATGATAGAGAAGATGACTGAAATGGAGAGCAACCCTAGCAAATTTTTACACGCAGACTAGAAAAAGTAATATAAAGGAGTTTCTCAGTCAAGCCCTTACAAATGGTCAAACAAAACTATAAGATTTGCTCTAAAAGTTAAATGTGTTGTTGGTACAAAGAGTTATGGAAATGTGGGGTGCACCAACTACCCATTATCATCGTCAAGGACTCTGAGGAGGAGGACTGAGACCTGCATATTTGCACCTGGAATTAAGCGTGATACTATTCAGTAGTTAGGTGAGAACCTGGAGTCTGAAGATGTGCGAGGAAAACTGCGTGTACTTTCATTGGATGAAATATCCATCAGGCCACTTGTTACATATGACAAAGGTTTACAAAGCTATATAGAATTTGTTAGCGAAGAGTTAAGCAATTCATCAGAGGCGCAGATTGCCAGTTATGCCTTAGTTTTTGAGGTGCGAGGGTTAACAGTGCACTGGAAGCAGATTGTGGCATATTTTTTAACTGGGAACTCTACAACCCCAAACAAATTTTGGAACACTCTCAACAAAGTAATTGAATGTTTGTATGCCAAAGGTGTAACAGTAAAGTGTATTTCAAGTGTCATGTGTGCTAGCGATCTTGGCATGTGGGGAATTCTAGGAATTCATTCAATTCGTAGCCAGGTTAACCGAGCGAGGTTAGCAAACTGGACTCACATTCGGGAGGACGACGGTTCAAACCCGCGTCCGGCCATCCTGATATAGGATTTCCGTGATTTTCCTAAATCGCTTCAGGCAAATGCCGGGATGGTTCCCGTGAAAGGGCACGGCCGATTTCCTTCCCCATCCTTCCCTAACCCTAGCTTGTGCTCCGTTTCTAATGACCTCCTTGTCGACAGGACGTAAAACACTAATCTCCTCCTCCTCTGTAGCCAGGTGAACTGTAAAATTGAGCATCCGTGCTTGTCTGGCGAGAGCTTATATTTTGCTGCAGATCAGCCCCACATTTTAGAGAACATTATTAAACCGAGTACATTTCAAAGATCAGAGTTCCTTTGGCTAGAATCTTGTTGAATCGTAATGTAGCTTCTGCTTTACAGTTTGCAGCATTAGCAGGGCTTCTTTCAAAAGATGCTCTAACAACAAGCTGGTTTGTTAATAATGTTAATAAGTGGTATGAAATAATGGTAAGTAGAAATAAAGCAGAATCAATCTATACGAACAATGCAGATAGGATGTTGCATTTGAGACAGATGCTGAAGTGGTCTACAACTTTAAGTTTTAGCAGCAAGAAGCAGTGGAAACTAATACAAGCTGGACTTCAGTTGTCTACTGCAAATGTTCTGGAGTTGTTTGAGGAACTATCTTCGAAGCAGAAAATTGACTTTCTACTAACTGGTAGGCTGTCCAAAGACTATAGAGAATATTTGTTTTCCCAAGTCCGTGAAACTGGTGGTATTCATCCTACACCAGTAAAAATAAGACATGTAATCAGGAGATTAGCATTGCACAGTATTCACGTGTACCACGGTTATGATGAGTACTACGTCGACTTTCTTCCAAATCAAAACAGCCAGAGGCTGAAACTGAGTTAGAGCCTCATCCATCAGACCCTTAAGTATTAACACTGTTCAGCTAGCAGGTCTTGTCTGGGTGGGTGGCGCATAAACTTATCAGAACTTGAAAGTCAGTTACATGTGACACGTCTTAAATCAATATATTCTCCACAACCTTCAGAGAACCTTCCCTATGTGTGGACATCGACTGTGAATCAAGGGGCATTGATGCATCCAATACAGGCTACACTTAATGTTATAAGCCATGGTGAAGAGGTCTTCCAAAAACGTATTTTCGAACTGTTGAAATATGAGATTGTTCCTCACCATTTGGTTACAATGTGTGTCAGTTGTACTGAATGTGTCAGTGGTTCTTTTTGTCCTGAGAATGTTGTAGTGGAATTTCTTTTAAAGACTTTTTTCTCTGTGAGACCACACTTTTGCCAAAGACTTAAACATGCGTTTCACTACTAAATCAAAAGGCTATACCCGTAAAAGTTCGTTATGCGAACGAGTACTGATATTCAGAAATAGTGTTTTGCTACTGTATGTACAACGTTACGTTTTACCTGACCATTTCCTTTTTTGTGCTAAGCAAACCATCAACTAATCTCTTGTGTTCATTTTTATTTTACAATTGTACACATTTTGTTTGTAGCATTTGCTTCCGAAAATTGATTTGTTTTATCTGTCTTCTGCTTGTGGTGGACTCTTTTGGCGATAAATATAATATTTCTGTAAGTGATACAGTATTCAGTATACACTGAGGCTCAGCTATTTCCAGATTTGAAACATAGCTGGTTGGTACATAAATTTGAAGGATACTGCTATCAAGTCAGCAAGTTTGTAGTACACTTTCAATGGCTGAAACATAGCCGAAAAGTTACTGCTTTTCAGTGACCTAACGATTTTTGCAATACCCCTAACACTTATGTCTACAAATCTGATGTCTAGTGCTGGATTAGATATTGCCTGTAAAAGAAATCCACTGGCCTGTTTTTCAAGCTCCATTTTTGTCATTGTTCAAGCACAAGATACTTCTATTCTAGACGTTGGCTGCCTTTACTCTATCCTTCCACTGAAATTGTGTCTTGCTTGTTGTAAAGGTGAACTGTGTTCATAGTGATGTAAAAATCATTTTCAAAAGATAACTGTATTTCGCATGTATTGTGTGAACTTGGTAAGCTATTGACTGTTGAAAATACTGCTCTGGTAACTAGCAGTCTAAAGCCTTATGTTATTATGATCTGAGAATAATGTGCACTGTTAGACAACATATTACTTTGCCATAACTAATGGATTTTTATCTGATCAACATTTAAAACTAGAACTGTCACACAGCAACAGTTACATTACTGATTTCCAGGAAATGTAAATCTGACAGCACACTGTTATTTGGGACTGAATGTAAATAAACCTTCTGTGTAAATATGAGTTTACAAAGAAAATCTTCCAGTTGTAGTAAGTACATCACACTCATTACCCTCAAATAAATATTTGTAAATTATTGAAATTTTCTTCATTGTTTCTCTTTTCTATAATCGTGATCCCTCAGTCAGTAGCAATATTGATTTGGTTTGAAGCAGTGAAACCAAAATTTTTGTGAGACAGTCTGGTTATACAGAATGTGACCATATTCATTCTCACTGCAATACTTGTATACTGGCCAAAGATACAATTAGTAAGTTCAATTACCTTGCAAGGAAAATTACCTTTTCATTAAAAAATTTTGCTTTCCCCCAAAGATATCTGGGGAACGTAAAGCTATGTGTTAAGCTTCTAATAGTCTGTAATTGTTCTTTGTGTTTCAGTCACTGAAGCACAATGTTATTATTAAAGAAAGTCTGAGGGGTGTTGTCGGTAGAATGGAATGCCTAGTGAGTTTTCTGGCCTGATTTGTTTCGCCTGCTAGCATTGATTTTAGTCAGTATCTTATTTTTAGCACATGAAATGGTCAACTTTGCAGGTAACGAGCTACTAGTGATTCTCCCATGATACATTGCACAGCTTCACTGATTCGTTTGTTCACTCAGACTACAGTACAGATATAAATGTCATAAACGCTAAATTAAACTTTATATTTTTATATCCTCAATACTAATCGTTTGCAAATGGTGCTGTTTTCGTATTCCCATGCCTACATAACTTTCTCTGTGTAAAGATAGCATCAGTAATAACGCACAACATTTGTAACGATACATCCAGCGACTTCCGTAGCAGACGTCACAGTCACGGCTTGATTGTGATAATGCTGCATCAGATTCCCTTGTCAAGTGTTTACATTGAGCAGGTACAAACATTCATGAAGGCACAATGATTTACTCAAACGAAATGAGCAATATTGTTCTTTCACATAGCCAGAGCTTTACTTTTAAACTTAAACATATAATTTCCGACACAAAAGACAGGCAAACTGTTCTCAGAAGGATAATACTTTCCCGAAGGAACCGCTCTCTTCCCTAGCGTCTGTGTAGTCTGCTCTAGCGCTGATATCGCGGCTCCATTACGAGCACTAATGTCCAGACCTTCCCTGTATAGATCTTGCTTGTGCCGAGCTTCCCGGCAGTTCTCTCCGAGACGTCGCCCAGGCTCGTAGGCATCTGGCACTGAGTGTAACGCCGCCCACGGAACAGGTGGCTGGCTGTGAAGGCAGCCCACGGCAGCGAGGCGAGTGAGGAGCAGCCGCCAGAGCCGCTTATACACTCCTGGAAATGGAAAAAAGAACACATTGACACGGGTGTGTCAGACCCACCATACTTGCTCCGGACACTGCGAGAGGGCTGTACAAGCAATGATCACACGTACGGCACAGCGGACACACCAGGAACCGCGGTGTTGGCCGTCGAATGGCGCTAGCTGCGCAGCATTTGTGCACCGCCGCCGTCAGTGTCAGCCAGTTTGCCGTGGCATACGGAGCTCCATCGCAGTCTTTAACACTGGTAGCATGCCGCGACAGCGTGGACGTGAACCGTATGTGCAGTTGACGGACTTTGAGCGAGGGCGTATAGTGGGCATGCGGGAGGCCGGGTGGACGTACCGCAGAATTGCTCAACACGTGGGGCGTGAGGTCTCCACAGTACATCGATGTTGTCGCCAGTGGTCGGCGGAAGGTGCACGTGCCCGTCGACCTGGGACCGGACCGCAGCGACGCACGGATGCACGCCAAGACCATAGGATCCTACGCAGTGCCGTAGGGGACCGCACCGCCACTTCTCAGCAAATTAGGGACACTGTTGCTCCTGGGGTATCGGCGAGGACCATTCGCAACCGTCTCCATGAAGCTGGGCTACGGTCCCGCACACCGTTAGGCCGTCTTCTGCTAACGCCCCAACATCGTGCAGCCCGCCTCCAGTGGTGTCGCGACAGGCGTGAATGGAGGGACGAATGGAGACGTGCCGTCTTCAGCGATGAGAGTCGCTTCTGCCTTGGTGCCAATGATGGTCGTATGCGTGTTTGGCGCCGTGCAGGTGAGCGCCACAATCAGGGCTGCATACGACCGAGGCACACAGGGCCAACACCTGGCGTCATGGTGTGGGGAGCGATCTCCTACACTGGCCGTACACCACTGGTGATCGTCGAGGGGACACTGAATAGTGCACGGTACATCCAAACCGTCATCGAACCCATCGTTCTACCATTCCTAGACCGGCAAGGGAACTTGCTGTTCCAACAGGACAATGCACGTCCGCATGTATCCCGTGTCACCCAACGTGCTCTAGATGGTGTAAGTCAACTACCCTGGCCAGCAAGATCTCCGGATCTGTCCCCCATTGAGCATGTTTGGGACTGGATGAAGCGTCGTCTCACGCGGTCTGCACGTCCAGCACGAACGCTGGTCCAACTGAGGCGCCAGGTGGAAATGGCATGGCAAGCCGTTCCACAGGACTACATCCAGCATCTCTACGATCGTCTCCATGGGAGAATAGCAGCCTGCATTGCTGCGAAAGGTGGATATACACTGTACTAGTGCCGACATTGTGCATGCTCTGTTGCCTGTGTCTATGTGCCTGTGGTTCTGTCAGTGTGATCATGTGATGTATCTGACCCCAGGAATGTGTCAATAAAGTTTCCCCTTCCTGGGACAATGAATTCACGGTGTTCTTATTTCAATTTCCAGGAGAGTAGTTAGCGGAGGCCGCCACCGACTGCCGGGAAAGGCGACCGGGCCACACAGAAGCCGTGATCAGCCCACGGCAACAGCGACTGCAGTCCAGAGTTCTGCTGGCGGCAGACCCAGACTGCACTCTGGCGAGGCACAAGGGTCGACTGCTTCCCCTAGGGAAACAAGAGACAGAAAGAAAGAGTGGTAGAAGCTGCAAAAGCTACAAGGAACCAGTGATCTAAGCAGGCTGCTTGCCTTTCGGTTAACTCCACAGCCTTCAGTCAGGCTCATTTCCCACTTTCGTGCACGTTTACAGTTCTAAATGGAGATCTATCGAGCTGTTGATAGTGAAACCAGGTTGACAATAGAAGCAGTTTAGACTATCAAATGAAAGACACGTTCCAATGTACAGTTAAAAATTTTCCATAAACGAAAAGTCTGTTTGTGCACTGGCAGTTCCAATACATACAGGAAACAAACTTTATCGCTGCGCCGGCCGGAGTGGCTGAGCGATTCTAGGCGCTACAGTCTGGAACCGTGTTAGGTTTAAGTAGTCCTAAGTTCTAGGGACTGATGACCTCAGAAGTTAAATCCCATAGCGCTCAGAGCCATCTGAACCATCTTTATCGCTGCAAATAAAGCCAACAGAAAAAGTTAGTAAAGATAGAGAGCGAAATAACTGCGGAAAAGAACGGATACTTGTGAAACAGAAATACATGTAGCCAAAGAAACTGAAAAGCAATCTGTGCTTCTTTACTCCTGGTGCGAATAGAGGTATACGACTACGTAATGAGTAATGGACACATGTTACCAGCAAACTCACTTCGATACTGTAGTGAACTCAAGAAATTGCTTTCTGACATCAGACAACGGTCGCCCCATGTTGGGCGCCAAAAATGGACTCAACTGTGAATTCTTCTCTCTGCTGTAGGACGTGAAAGGACGAGCATCTACATCTACATCTACATCCAAACTCCGCAAGCCACCTGATGGTGTGTGGCGGAGGGTACCTTGAGTACTTCTATCGGTTCTCCCTTCTGTTCCAGTCTCGTATTGGTCGTGAAAAGAAAGATTGTCAGTATGCCTCTGTGTGGGCCCTAATGTCTCTGATGTTATCCCCATGGTCTCTTCGCGAGATATACGTAGGAGGGAGCAATCTGCTGCTTCACTCCTCGTTGAATGTATGTTCTCGAAACTGCAACAAAAGCCCGTACCGAGCTACTGAGTGTTTCTCTTGCAGAATCTTCCACTGGATTTTATCTATCATCTCCATAACGCTTTCGCTATTACCAAATGATCCTGTAATGAAGCGCGCTGTTCTCCGTTGGATTTTCTCTATCTCTTCTATCAACCCTATCTGGGACGGATCCCACACCAGTGAGCAGTATTCAAGCAGTGGGCGAACAAGTGTAGTCTAATCTACTTCCTTTATTCTTCCAATGAATCTCAGTCTGGCTACTGCTTTACAGACGATTAATTTTATATGATCATTCCATTTTAAATCACTCCTAATGTTTACTCCCAGACAATTTATGGTATTAACTGCCTCCAATTGCTGACCTTCTATATTGTAGCTAAATGATAAAGGATCTTTCTTTCTATGTATTCGCAGCACATTAGACTTGTCTACACTGAGATTCAATTGCCATTTCCTGCACCATGCGTCAATTCGTTGCAGATCCTCCTGCATTTCATTACAATTTTCTATTGTTAGAACCTCTAGATATACTACAGCATCTTCCGCAAACGGCCTCAGTGAACTTCCGATGTTATCCACAAGCTTATATGTATATATATATATATATATATATATATATATATACATATATATATATATATATATATATATATATATATATTGTGGATAGCAACGGTCCTACGACACTCCCCTGCGGCACACCTGAAATCACTCTTACTTCCGAAGAATTCTCTCCATTGAGATGACTGATGAGATTGCCCCACGTTAGGAGCCAACAAGTAACTGATATCAGTAATTAGATGAAATCAGACGCAAATGGTACGATATTAAGGTGTTTATGTATGAATGTAAGAGATTGCTTATATGATAAAAACATGAAAGAAATGTATTTATTTTCGTGCTGTTTACACAACCTAAAAAAATTATAAATCTCAGGGCCAACCCGACTGGGTGTGGACACGACTCACTTCTTAAAGGGAAGGAGGAGGGAACGAATCGTCTCACCATTCTTCGTTATCGTTCGTCCTATTCTGCTGTCGGCGGCAGGCGCTGCGTCGGTGCGGCGCGTCACCTCGGAGCTGTGCGGCGCGAGTGGGCTTCCCTCAATCAGCTGTCACGGCTTTCGGGCGACTCCCCAGTACGATCTCCGCATTGTCTGCACGTTGTCGGCTGCGTGTTCGAAGCTGTGCTGTCACGGTGTCGGAAGGCGGGTGCTGGTGATGGGCGGAACAGCGCCCATGTCCTTTCGCTTCCGTGGTATCTCCACGATTCCTCTTTTCCTTCTCAGCCAATCTCCCAGCTCAACTCCTCTTCGAAATATTCTATATTTCGGCATTGTCACTGGTGGACGAAATTTTCAATGCATCCCGCCGTTTCATCGCCACGCCTCTCCGCGTGCAGGGCGGAAATTATCTACCTGGCTTGGGCTGGCGTGTGGCTCGTGAATCGCTATCTTTCTCACAATTTCACATTCTTAAGATGTTTTCCTGCATTCTGAGGTTGTTAGGAAAGCATCTACACAACCGTTGTCCTGCGTGAGTCATGGACAGATTTATGTTTTGACTCCGTCTCAAAATCTGCCGAGCCGCCTGTTGTGGCCGAGCGGTTCTAGGCGCTTCAGTCTGGAACCGCGCGACTGCTACGGTCGCAGGTTCGAATCTTGCCTCGGGCATGGCCGTGTGTGATGTGCTTAAGTTACTTAGGTTTAAGTAGTTCAAAGTTCTACGGCACTGATGACCTCAGATGTTAAGTCCCATAGTGCTCTGAGCCAAAATCTGCTGACGTCCTTCATTTACAAGGAATGTCCTCACTGTCGACAAAAACATCTTCTTAAAAATGCTGGCTTCTTTCACACAGTCGCCAATTCCCCACGCTTTTTGCACGCTCCTCCCTGTGCCATTGGGATGCTAGAATTGTCGGCACATTCCTGCTTTCTAAGCCGGGTAAAATTACTGCCGCCGGGCCAGAAGAACTCAGATGCTTTTGCGCGTACAGTTTTGGCATTCCGTCCTAATGGCTGCAGGAGCCCGTCAGCTCTCATTACGCTTCCCATTGTCAGACGAACCCTTCGCATCGTGTCCTGGTTGAACGAGGCAAAGGCGTCCACCCCGGCTTCCCGCTTGCGGAAAGACTGCACCCGCAGACTCGCCCCAGGCTGTCCGCCTCGGCCGCTGGCGGCGCGTTGGAGAAAGTGGCCGCGGTCAGACGTATTACAATACCTGAAACATGTGACACACCCGATCATCTGATTGCCGTGCCTAACGGGTAAGGATCAACAATTTTGGGACAGAAACTTTGGCTATATAATATTATTCTATCGAAAATATAGGTTTTGTGGTAATGAAGTTCATTCTTAGGGCTGCTCTATGTAAGTCAAAGTATCCTTTTCAAATACAACGAGAGATAATCACACCTTCGCGTTACATATTAAGAACGTCGAATAGCAACACATTTCAATAAACTGAAATATTGTCATGCGCTATTCTAATGGCACAGCAACGTTTTTAAATATTTCATTCTTTGGCCGGCACGGCTGACACGAACTCTATATGCTGATATTCAATTTTAATTAAAGTAGATTCTTCTCATTAATCCGTATAATTTCGTTGGTTCACCTGTGGCGAGGGCGACAAACTCATTTGGTACTTCATCCATTCATACACCACCCACTACGCCCTTTTAGTAACAATGACTCCACTGAGCAATAATGTCACAGACACAGTGGTCTTGACGCTTCGACCTCGAAAATCGATCTTTGTCTCTACAAGTGATGTGTGTCAGTCCACAACGAATAGCTCTGAATAAGGGATTGACGATTTCTTATAAACTAAAGATAGAAAATTTGAAGAAATTTTGGAACATACTTAACTGAAAGTGGACAAGGGATTGTGACGGTGGAGACTCCCTACAGTTTTTGTGTTAGGTGACACATGCGACAGATGTTGAAGGCAGAAAACTATCTCTTTTTCATTACTCCTTCAGTCAGTAAGCGTAAAGCCGGAATTTCTGCTCTTTTATTTTCACTGTTAATTACAATTATTGCTTGTCATCTCGTTTTCTCTTGCTGTTCACATAATTAGCTGCTGCTGTAATACGCCATGGCGTTTATTCGTACAAGTATTGAGCAATAAATCTCACCCTCGTATGTTATTTGCTGAGTTCCTGAAATTACTTGTGAGTAAGTTCACAATTTAAAAACACCCTTTGAGAGTCCTCAGTTGCGTCGGTATCCATAAAATCCAGTAGTCTGACCCACAAAATTGAACTCATTAGAGGAGTGTGTAGCCGGCTTTAACGTTCCAAGGTGTGGCTTGGGTCCGTGGGGTGGTCACACACCTGTAACTCGCGCAAATATTTCTTGTTCTTGTCAAACATGAATTAAATTGTCCGGATGATAAGCATGACGGAGAACAGAAGTCCTCGATTCAGTGTTGTTACAACTCAGCAAACGAAACCCGTAACTCCGGATCACAAAGTGTGACGACGGATTGACTGGCGTTCCTCTTTATAAAAAGTTCTACCAGTAGCCACAGTTGCACTTATTTCATAAATTAATCTAAACATCCTACCAGTGGTAAGTCTCGTGAGCTCTCCAATCTACAAACAATGTGTCAAAATATTCCACAATTAAAATCATAAGTATAATAAATACATGCTGAGCATAGCGCCTCTTCGCCGGTCCGTTTTCGGCGTCACAGGGTCACCTGAGCATGTTGTTCCATTTATAAAAAAATGTAATTACATAACACAGTCTCATGCACTTAAATGCACTTAACGTTTATTGCAAGGAAAACATATTTAACCACTAAAATGGAAATTAACTTAGCCTGTTCCTAAGGAGCGTCTTTACGCGCTCTTTTCACTGATGGTTTCAAAAATGTGTAATTTGCATCAACTTTAAGTGACTTGAATTTTTAATAACGGAAAATGAGAACTTAATTAATAAACTAATAAATCAAGCGAAGAACTACCCGTATGACTTGCTGGAAAGCAGGACAGTGTTATGGGTACAGTGTGCTGCTTTCATAATGAGTTTCTGTGTGAAGAACTTGGCGTTCTGACACATTTGCGTAATCGGCTGTAATAAAAATTGCTGTAATTTAGTCTGTGTGTGAGCTGGTAAAGCAAGACAACCGGAAAGGATAGCTGATTCCCTTAACTTTCGTCTGCCAAATTGACTGTGATGACTATCACTCAAGGCATTTATGAGATACCAATTTTGTTAAGGCATTCTAATAATTTTTTTCTAATCGGGCTGACGTTGTTTCTGCAATTTCTTTAGCACAGTTTTAATTCAAGTGAGAATTATGAGAATTCATGCGTTGGTGGCTAAAATGGTTCAAATGGCTCTGAGCACTATGGGACTTAACATCTGTGGTCATCAGTCCCCTAGAACGTAGAACTACTTAAACCTAACTAACCTAAGCACATCACACACATCCACGCCCGAGGCAGGATTCGAACCTGCGACCGTAGCGGTCGCGCGGTTCTGGAGTGAGCGCCTAGAACCGCTAGATCACCGCGGCCGGCCATGCGCTGGTCTACTTGAGTTTCTAATAGGACGATTATGTGCTTTGTTACTTATGTTCTGAGCTACTGGCTGTAATAATTTTCTCGACAGGCTGTAAAGTCCGCCAGATTAGCTGCGTTTATCTTTAGCGGTACTTTCTCTATCTTAGCGCATTGAAAGGGCCCAAAAGCACATTTGCCTGTGCATTAGCCAGCTGTTGGAAGTTCCGCCCAATGGCAGGTCCTCAAGCCTCATGTTTACAAAACACGAGAAAATCAGTTTGGGTTTAGGGAACATACAGGTAACAGAGACACAGTTCTCAAGTTACGCTTCATAATGGGAATAAGAAAGAAGAAAAATCAACAGATGCTCTACATTTTGTCGACCTAAAACATGTTTTCGACTATGTAAAATGGTGCAAGACGTTCGGAATTCTGAGAAATATGGGGGCAAGTTATCTGAAAAGTCGGGTGATATACAACATGTACAGGAATCAGGAAGTAACAATAAGATTGGAAGAACAAGAACGAAGCTTTCGGATTAAAATGGCTCTACGAATGGGGATGCAGTTTTTCTCCCCTGTTGTTAAATTTATACTTAAGGAGCAATGATGGAAATAACAGAAAGTTCCAGGGGTGATGTTAAAATTCAGGGTGCATGGGTATCAATGATAAGATTTGTTGATGGCATTGCTATCTTCACTGAAAGCAAAGAAGACTGTAGGATATGTTGAATGTAATCAACAGTAGAGTGGGTATAGAACATGCATTCAGACTAATCCAAAAAATGGAAAAGTAGTGAGCAACAGCAGAACTAAGAATAGCGAGAAACTTGACACTAAAGTTGGTGAACGTGAAGTAGAAGAAGCTAAGGACTTCTGTTGCCTTGGAAGTAATGTAATCTACGACGGATGAAGGAAGGAGGACATTAAAAAAAGACTTGCAAAGGCAAAGAGGCCGTTCCTTGCTAAATGAAGTCTACTAGTACCATAAGCCTTAATTTGAGGAAGACATATCTGAAAATATATTTTTGGAGCGCATCATAGTACGGTAGCGAATCGTTGACTGTGGTAAATCCAGGGTAGAAGTAGTTGGTATTTGGTGCTGCAGAAGGGCGCCCGGCCGCTGTGACCGAGCGGTTCTAGGCGCTTGTCCGGAATCGCGCTGCTGCTGTCGAAGGTTCGAATCCTGCCGCCGGCATGGATGTGTGCGATGCCCTTAGCTTAGTTAGGTTCAAGTAGTTCTAAGTCTAGGAGACTGATGACATCAGATGTTGAGTCCCAGAGTGCTTAGAGCCATTTGAACCAATTGTATAGAAGGACGTTGAAAATTGCATGAGCTGGTAAGATAAGAATTGAGGTGGTTCTCCACGGAACCGGTGACAAAAGCAACGTATGCAAAACACTAGCAAGAGTAAGGGACAGATTGATAGGACTTGTGTTAAAACATTAGACAATAACATCCGTGACAATAGAGAGTAAAAAATGTTGTGGAAGGCATAGAATGGAGAACATCCAACTAATAATGTATGAGTCAGGTAAACGTGCTACTCTGAGTTGAAAAGGACAGGGCAGGAGAGGTATTCGTGGCAGGCTGCATCTGACCAGTCTCCCAAAATACGTACTTCATCATGAAAAAACACTGTGTTATTTCGTGTGAAATATCCGTTATAGGTTGGTTAACATAATGAGAGAGTCTGAATGACTTCTTCAGTGAGTTGTATTGTCGCTCCAGCAGCAAGCCCCAGACTAAATAGTTCCAAGCGCACACACAAACGAACGAATAGTAGACGATTCTACTAGAGAGAATGCCTACACTACGCTCTCCGTTCTATTCTTGAGTATTGCTCCACAGTATTATGAGATTTAAGTACATTGCTCAGCAAAATTTAAGGTCGAGCAAGAGAAAGTTTCGTAACATATTATCTAATAGGTGGAAATGTATTACAGTGCGAGAGCACGTTACCAGAGTTCTCCCAGGTCTCCTCAAGGCGTGAGATGAGCGTAGCTACAGCGCCAAGTATGGCAGACGCGGCAACACGAGGGAAAAGGCAGTGCGTGTCGGTCAGGTGATCAGGCACGGAGATGGCCTCCATCACAACACGGTCCGGAAACAACATCTGGATGACTTCAAGCTAGGAATGACAAACTATCACGAGGGTAACCCACGAGTCTGGTATTGCTCACAGCATTGGTTCAGGGACGTGGGGAGCTTCCCGAACTACTGGCATTGCTGCCCGAAGGGGAGGAGGTGGTCGATCACGGTCTATTACAGCAGCGGATGACCGCTGTGTTGTGCAACAGGCAAGAAGCGATCCACTTTAAATAGCAGGTGTAGTTACAGCCTAAGTTAACAGGACCGCATGGCTTACAGTCCACAGTGACACGGCGACTGGTCTCTTTCCTCGACAACCGGAAAGTTGCGTACCGTTGACAGCAGCACATCGGCGACACCTTTGGCGGTGGTGCCAAGAGAATAGAGACTGGAGCAACCAGGAGAGGGGTCCCGAGCTCTTCTCAGAGGAAGCAGATTCAGTCTGAGGAGTGATTCTGTATCTACGCCTATATCGCGAGAGGTGGAACTCGTGTTGCACCAAGGAACACTGTCGAACATGATTGATTTGGTGTTCCAGGCATTATAGGCTGAATATATATGTTCCGTACTGACACCAGGTCTTGGTACACTCACCGGTCAAATCTATTATGATAGTCTACGTGCATCTTTCCGAGGATGCATTCGGTCCTGACTTCATTCCGACCAGCACAGGTGATGGAGCTCTTCAAACGTGAGGGTGTTGGGTCTTTCTGTTGTCATCCCTTATATCCTGCAGAGCACGTGTGGGACGCATCATACCAGTTGTTTCTACGCTGATGGAAAAAAAAGTAGTACATCTAGAATGACGGTGTCGATTTTGATTCGACAGAGCACCTCGGGATAGAAGATGTACTGCTAACGGTTTCAACGTCGTTCGCATCAGATAGTGTAGTGGCACAGCTAGCAGAGCTCCATGTCTGTCTGTCCCTTGACAGGAAACGGTCACACACAGCTCAGTGTAGTCCAAATGTATGAAGCAAGCAGGCAACCGTGCCACGCAGACTCACTCCTGCTTCATAGAGGCAACTGAGAGGGTTTGAAACAGGTCAAATGTGGTCTTCCGATGGCGGGATGGTCCTTTCGGAGAACTGCCACACAAGCTGGACGTGCTGCGTCAGTTGTTCAACCATGCCAAATCGGACCGTAACCATGGCGACCCTGCGAAAACGCTGGACAAGAGCACAAGGAAAAGGAGTGACAAGAAGAAGGGACACGATGAGGGTCGTCGCTGAAGGCATCAGGAAGTAACCTCCATTGTGCTATACAGAGCTGTAGACTGTAGCAACTGCAGAGGAAGACGGAGAACAGAATACATGCAGAAAATAATTCAGGTCATAGGTTCAACGTCTGGCACAGGATAGGATTTTGTGGCCGACCGCATCGAACTAGACGACTAAGGAATGAAAAAAAAAAAAAAAAAAACGAATTAAAAAACGACTTTGGTCCTCACGTTTTGCTCACCAGTGTAATGCTTTATTACAGGATTGGCAGGCGACATTACAAAATTGGAAGAAAGAAACTTTACGTTTCTCGTTGCGGTCAGACATTTCCACGAAATTGCTGTTGTTTACATTTTCTTCTAAGTGCCAAAGCATTACGTTGACTGCCCCCACATAGCAAGACGTAATGATATTAAATATCGTGTGGCAAGGGCCTCCTGTCGGGTAGACAGGTCGCCTGGTGCGAGGTTTTTTAGTTGGTCCCAATTCGGCAACTAGCGTATCGAGAAACGATAGCAATAAAGTAAGAGAAATTAGTGATTGCACGGAAAGATTTAGGGGTTCATTTTACTCACGTGCTATTCGTGCGAGAGTCTAAAGGACAATAAATTGTCTGAAAACGGTTCTGCAAAGCATTTGCCAAAAATATAAGTGGAGGTGTGCAGTTATGTAGTTGCCTTCTGTAGCGTGGGGCAGTGGTTTGCATATCTGTCATCTCGTTACTGTTTTGCAAAGTTCCACACATGAAACGCCGTTGAAATCTTTGAAAGCTGTTCATGGATTAACTAAATTAAATCACTAGATGTGATGAGTAATACATGCATTTAAATGCGTAATAAATAAGTAATGCTCTGAACTTGCCTTACTGAAAGCTGTCTCGCTTATATGCCTGCGACGAGAAATAAGTATAAATGTTAACTAGAACTACGACAGCTATACTTCAGGTACGTTTATTACTGCAGAACCTGTTTTGTTGTAAACGAACATATTAAAGTTCCGCCTAAACTGCAACAACGTTCTTTGTAAATCATTCTCACGTGACTGTAGAAATCTGCCGGTGTGGCATGACTCCAGCACTCCTCGAATGGTTCAATTGGCTCTAACCACTATGGGACTTAACATCTCAGCTTATCAGTCCCCTAGAACGAGGAATCATTGGAACCTGCGACCGTAGCAGCCGCATGGTTCTGGACTGAAGCGCCTAGAACCGCTCTGTCACAGCGGCCGACACCAGCACTCTTCGTCTTTCTCCAGTTCACAGGCAGACTCAGTTCCTAACTTCCTAACGTTTCTCATTTGTGCTCTTCCACAAGCTAACTACCCTCCTGGAAATTGAAATAAGAACACCGTGAATTCATTGTCCCAGGAAGGGGAAACTTTATTGACACATTCCTGGGGTCAGATACATCACATGATCACACTGACAGAACCACAGGCACATAGGCACAGGCAACAGAGCATGCACAATGTCGGCACTAGTACAGTGTATATCCACCTTTCGCAGCAATGCAGGCTGCTATTCTTCCATGGAGACGATCGTAGAGATGTTGGATGTAGTCCTGTGGAACGGCTTGCCATGCCATTTCCACCTGGCGCCTCAGTTGGACCAGCGTTCGTGCTGGACGTGCAGACCGCGTGAGACGACGCTTCATCCAGTCCCAAACATGCTCAATGGGGAACAGATCCGGAGATTTTGCTGGCCAGGGTAGTTGACGTACACCTTCTAGAGCACGTTGGGTTACACGGGATACATGCGGACGTGCATTGTCCTGTTGGAATAGCAAGTTCCCTTGCCGGTCTAGGAATGGTAGAACGATGGGTTCGATGACGGTTTGGATGTACCGTGCACTATTCAGTGTCCCCTCGACGATCACCAGTGGTGTACGGCCAGTGTAGGAAATCGCTCCCCACACCATGATGCCGGGTGTTGGCCCTGTGTGCCTCGGTCGTATGCAGTCCTGATTGTGGCGCTCACCTGCACGGCGCCAAACACGCATACGACCATCATTGGCACCAAGGCAGAAGCGACTCTCATCGCTGAAGACGACACGTCTCCATTCGTCCCTCCATTCACGCCTGTCGCGACACCACTGGAGGCGGGCTGCACGATGTTGGGGCGTGAGCGGAAGACGGCCTAACGGTGTGCGGGACCGTAGCCCAGCTTCATGGAGACGGTTGCGAATGGTCCTCGCCGATACCCCAGGAGCAACAGTGTCCCTAATTTGCTGGGAAGTGGCGGTGCGGTCCCCTACGGCACTGCGTAGGATCCTACGGTCTTGGCGTGCATCCGTGCGTCGCTGCGGTCCGGTCCCAGGTCGACGGGCACGTGCACCTTCCGCTGACCACTGGCGACAACATCGATGTACTGTGCAGACCTCACGCCCCACGTGTTGAGCAATTCTGCGGTACGTCCACCCGGCCTCCCGCATGCCCACTATACGCCCTCGCTCAAAGTCCGTCAACTGCACATACGGTTCACGTCCACGCTGTCGCGGCATGCTACCAGTGTTAAAGACTGCGATGGAGCTCCGTATGCCACGGCAAACTGGCTGACACTGACGGCGGCGGTGCACAAATGCTGCGCAGCTAGCGCCATTCGACAGCCAACACCGCGGTTCCTGGTGTGTCCGCTGTGCCGTGCGTGTGATCATTGCTTGTACAGCCCTCTCGCAGTGTCCGGAGCAAGTATGGTGGGTCTGACACACCGGTGTCAATGTGTTCTTTTTTCCATTTCCAGGAGTGTATTTAGCTATGATGACAGATGTAGCAGTACTCTGCGAAAAAGTTAGTAGGAGCCGTGAAAACTAAGGAAATTTGTGAAGCAGAAGTAGTAGAAGTAATACGGTAGAAGTAAATCGCGGATTAGTGATACTTCCAATTCAGTTAGCGTCCCTAAGGAGGCCAGCGGAGGAGCAGCTGGGGCGGCTGCAGTACTTTAAAGTAGGCTGCGCCGGTCTCAGAACTTGTCTGTTGTTTGTGTGTGTGTGTGTGTATTGTGTGTATGGCGGCGGGGGGGGGGGGGGGGGGGGGATCTCCAAAGCACAGGCTTTGCTCTCAGGGATTATAGCGCGCCTCCTGCAGTGTTCCGCCACTCTGCCTGCGTATCGCATGGCCGCGCCAGGTGGGCAGAGGCAGCGGCCTCAGCGCGGGCAGCTCCCGTGTTAACGCTACAGGCGCCGACCGATATAAAGGCCGTATACGGCGCATAGGCGCGCAGGCGGTGAAGCGTAGACACAGTAGTGTGGGTGCGGCCCCGTAGGCGCAGCTCGTACCTGGGGGTCATATATACCTGATCAAAATTACCCGAACACTTATTAGTGGACGTTAAAATGGGCTGCATCCATCCTTCTTCTTAATGACGGCTTGACCTCTGCTGGGGACACATTCAGTGAGGTGTCTGAATCTCTGTAGAGGAGTGGCAGCTCATTTTTCCTCAAGAGCGAAAAATAGAGAAGGCTGGGACGCGTGACGCTGGGCTTACTATGGCTTCAGGTCGGCTCCTGGGCCGGCTAGTCAGCTTGCAGAATGTTTTCTCTACAAACCGTCACCTCAAAATGCTGTCTTATGACAGGATAGCCTGTCGAGCTGATAAAAAACAACCACTGGCTCCGAACTCTTCTTCTTCGGCACGCAGTACACGGTCCTGTAAAATGTATTCACAGTCCCTCGCATTTAGACTTTTCTCGAGCCCCGTAACGGAACGGCACCCCTGCCACGAAAAGTACCACATGTTCAAATGTGTGTCAAATATTATGGGACTTAACTGCTAAGGCCATCAGTCCCTAAGCTTACACACTACTGAACCTTAATTTTCCTAAGGACAAACACACACACCCATGCTCGAAGGAGGACTCGAACCACCGCCGGGACGAGCCGCACAGCAAAAAGTACCCCTGTACTGTCAACACCAATGCCTCTGTACGTCACTATCGGCATTACACAGGATGGCAACTGTCCAGGCACTCATCAAACCCAAACATTTCCATCGGATTTGCACAGTGTATATCACACTAAATCACTCGTTTCCAGACCATTGTCCAGTGGTGTCACCGTTTACACCACCTGAACGCTCGCTTATAATTAACTACGGAAATAGGTGGTTTACGATGAAATGCACGACTAACGTACCCCAATGTTTTCAACTCCCTGCGCACAGGCATTTTGCTAAGGGGGCTGCCGGCAGCACTTTGGAACTTACGACTGACTCCTTCCGCTGATTTCGTGAGACTTTTGCAGCTACCATGCGCAGTGCTCCCCGGTAGCCGTCAGTCGGCACGTGAGGCCTGCCAGGTCTTGGTGTAGCTGTGGCTGTTCCTTCGAGTTTCCACTTCGCAGTCACATCACCAACAGCCGACTTGGCAGCTTCAGAAATGCTGATTTGTCCTTGACGTACTTGTTACCGTAGCCACTGACGTCTCCTGACCGACCCTTTCTGCTGTTACTGCTTCTCTTCTGTCAACACATCTTGGTGTCATAGAGTATTTGCAGCACAAGTTTTACTAGTAGTTCAACATTTACTTGTAGAGGATAATTTGCAAGGCAGCTATATGCACCATGTTTCTAATTCTTTTCATTAGTTGTATGTGGGTGATAGCTCGCATCACGGGGAACAATTTTTGTTAGAGACACAGTGTTTGCTCTCGCTTCCCAGGGACGCTCCAGGTTTTTCAGTATTGTTTATGATCCCAAGAGGTGGCAGGGCGTAGTGTGAGTTGCCTGTAATATAGTCGACTGCTCCGTATGAAAGGGAATGAGAAGACCAAAATTAAAGCTCCTGATTCGCTACTAAAGCATCTATCTCCACTTAGAGACACGTATTGAATAAGGATTTCCTTTTCAAAATCGCTCTACCCACTTACTGGTGCACATATGGTCAGCATGCCGTGGCAGTTCAGTGAATCTCGTCATCTCATGCTCATCAAATTCAATAAAAAGACAGCTATTGTCCCAGATATGTATGAGACAACTTTTTGTTAACAAGAAAAATTGCTCCTCAAAAAGCGATCTTTCGTCCTTCGGACGTCTGATCCAAAGACATTGAAACACCCTGCAGAAACTGCAGGATTTATCAAGAAAAAGCCATTTTTCATTCTACGCATTAATTTTGTTTAAACACCCAGATGCGTTTTTCATTTATAACAAGACATCCTCAATGAGTGCCCCTAGAATATTGTATGATTATTTGAGTAGCCTCATATAGGTTTTGAAACAGTTCTGGTAAGTAATTAACCACACAAGTAACAGAATCGTATGTATGTATGTATGTATGTATGTATGTATGTATGTTCCACATTTCCTCCTAGGCCAGTGGATCAATTGCAACCAAACCTGATACACATATCATTTAGTGTTTGGAAGGAACCGCCGACCTATCAAAGTGACGGTGTGAAAAAGCAGTGCTTCCACCGACGCGACACTACACATACTTAAGGCTTCAGGCATATGCCGGGATGGTTCCTTTGAAAGGGCACGGCCGATTTCCTTCCCCATCCTTCCCTCACCCGAGCTTGCGCTCCGTCTCTAATGACCTCGTTGTCGACGGGACGTTAAACACTAATCTCCTCCTCCTCCTTAAGTCAACCAGCATTTGACAACGAGAGCACACTTACACATAATTTCTAATGTTAACGAAACTTCTAGCACATGACCCCAGAAAATTATCAAATGAAAAAAAGATTATTGTTCACTGCATTTTCGCTCTTCATGCAGTAAAACTGCCACGTGAAGCATGACGTTATAATTTATGACTTCTTTACTACTAACACTATTCACAACATATCTCGCAGACGGTAGACATGTATACCACTCGATGTACCTGCAAACTTAAGTCACTGTGTAGTATATAGTTCGCGAGATACGACGTCATAGCCATCGAGTTGCATGAAAATGAAATTGGAATGCGAAATTCGCTGCACATCGAGTTGAAATATATGTACAAATACGCGAGAAATATGTTAAACATATCTGAAATATATTTCACAAGTGCATATACGAGTAAAGCTACAGGTAAAAATCTCACCATTTTAGATAAATTTGGTACACATATTGGTTACAGTCTGGAAAGAAATACTGTTGGGTTAAGAACCATCAGCCTCCTGCTAGGGTGTGATGAGAGAGAAGGGAGAACGAGATAGTGGATAGGCAGCGAGAGGGACGAGAAGAATGGCACATACAGCAGGGGGAGGAGATGGACAGAGATGGAGGGAGAGGAAAATGGACAGAGAGAGAGAGAGGTGGAAAGGAGATGGGCAAAGAAGTAGAGATGAACAGAGATAGGGGGAGGAAGAGACAGGGATAGACAAGATCAGATGGAGGGGGAGGAGGAAAAGGTCAGAGAAAGGGAAGAGGAAGAGACGGACAAAGAGTAGGGAGAGAAGGAGATGGATACAGAAAGGAAATTGAAAGAGATGAAGAAGGAGGAGGGGGTGGAGCAGCTGGACAGAGAGAGGTGGTGGAGGTATTGGACAGAGATAGGAGGAGGAAAAAACTGAGAAAGAGTGGGTGGAGGTCATGGAATTATAGGGGGGAAGAGGAGAGGGATGGAGACTGGGGGGGGGGGATAAATGGACAGAGAGGGAGACGGGAGGAGTAGATAGATAAAGAAGAGAAGGAGAGAGATTGGGGAAAGAGACAGGGATAGACATGAACAGACAGAGTGGGCTGAGGAAATGGACAGGGAAAGGGAAGAGAAGGAGATGGACAAAGAGTAGGGAGGCACAGAAAGGAAAGTGGAGGAGATGAACAGGGAGAAGGGGAGGAGGAGATGGACAGAGACAGGAGGAATTAGAGACTGACAAAAAGTGGGTGGAGGACGTGGAATCATAAGGAGTAGGAGGAAATGGACAAGAGAGGGGCACGAGGAGATGACAGAGAATGGGTGTTTAGAGGAGGTGGACAGAACGGGAGGTTAGTGCAGATGGACAGAGAGATGGGGAAGAAGGAAATGGACTAATATTATCCAGGGCAACGCTGGGAACTCAGCAGGTTTCAAAGTAAAATGAAAAGGTACTAACAGTCAGTGTCAAAGTTGGAAGGAACCAATGTTTGATAAAACTAGTCCGTTCTGCCTGGACCTGCAAGAGAAAGACATGAATCTCATTACTATTTACGTGTGTATTCAAAGGATACGCTAAATATTTTCATGGAGATTAATTGTTTAAACGAGACCAATCTAGGCCCAAGCAAGTGGGCTATGTTGCGGACCCCTGCGTCTTCAATACTAAAGAAGAAGTGGGAAGAAATTTCTAAATAGTGCAATTGCATTCAAGGACAAGTGTAAACATTGATTTTACTATTTAAATTATCTTGAGGACAACCAGCTACAATATTTTGACATCATGATATTAAACTGGCTACTGGCTACTGATAAAATTGATAGACATGTAGGGTGGCAGGACACCACTAGCTGGAGGTGAACGAATAGATGGAAGCATATTGGATATGATTGAACATCCCAGATTTTAGCCTACGAGGCTACCTGCGTGAGTGGTTACCCAATTATGGCCGCAATTTTATATCAAGACCCTACCACCATAGTTAGACTAAGACGTTCCTCGCGAGCTGCGCGAACATCTGTGCATATGGAATGACGGTTGCCACCGGAGTATAGCCCATGTAGCGGTCACGCCTAAACTTCACCAAGATGTTGAAACTCCGCAGTGCAGTTACATCTTAATAACTGAGCCAGACTGCAGCTGCATGACGATCGATGCCGTCGTCAGATGCGCCGCAATCATCAGCTGCGAGACGGCCAGGAGTACTTAGTCTCCGACATCCCTCTGGCTGCGACGCTCATCAGCATCATCAGCAGAACACTTTCTACGTCTGGAGTGAGCACGAGAAGTACTCAATACTAGACAGGACTTGGGACGACTCCACCGTGTGATCTCTGAAAGCCTTCTCACTTTAGTGCTCCGAGTTCAGTGTTATAATTTCCCGCACCTTCCCCAACCAACCGGAGAAGTCGATCCAATACTTCTGTCTGATGAAAAGTTTAATAACAAAGTCACTCCTAGCACCTACGATCATTTGCAGAATGAACCAACACGCGCTGTTCCTATGCACCGAGAAACACGCTGCCAGAACTTTACCCAGGCTAGGAGCCAGAACATCGCCTTCTGCCCCAACAGAAAATAACTCTTCACCAAAATTGGCTTCTCATGCAAAATAAAAGGATGTTATTATGGTATATTGGTTTCCAGCGAGCACCCGAGGAATGCGCTTTTTCTTATCGAAATATGAGGTAGTAAAAATGTTATTTGCCACAGGTGAACAGAGAAACTCATTTGTGTCGTTTGAATCACTGCCAAACAAAACTGATTACACTTTAATACATTAACAAATAATCATTGTGCATTAAACTACATACTTTCAGCTGATACAGTTAAATTTTGTAATGTGAAGCACAAATGTATAATTTACAATTAAATTTGCGGTCGAAGTTACTCCTTCCTATACCTTCTTTAAAAAAGTGATAAAATTTCCAAAAGGTATCTCAATTAAAAATGCCCTAAAAGCCGTAACACAACAACACGTACATGACTAGCTCAAATAATGAATATATGTACGGCAAAGCCCAACATTTGCCTCCTTACAGAAAGTTTGCTGATTTCAACAGTGCGGACCACATTAAAACTCTAGCCAACATGGGCCGCTTGCCGGTAAAAACGTGTCACGACTGCGGCAGACGGCAAACTTACATAGATTATAAAAGAACACAGGCCACCTAACAATCTTACCAAAATCAGTTTACACGAAGAAGGAAGGGGAGGGGGGCATAATAAATACCATACGCAAGTGCACTTTCCAAACCTACTACTAAAAAAACAATGTAAAAGGATCTCAGTGACAAAATCCGGGATAGTCCTGACAATATTGCACCTGAGCGCTAGTAGCCAAAATAAGATTGACAGATAACAAGGTCCGACATCATCTTAGGGCTAACTGGCACAACAAATAAATAAGAGTAAAAGAACAAGCAAATGGCAATGCCGAAGTATTTAAATAGGATTAAGTACACATGGGGCTAAAATCAATTGCTAGCACCTGGGACATCGTCTTAGGCTTAACTGAAACTACAAATAAATAAAGGTAAAAGAGCAGGCAAATCACAACGCCCAGCAATTTAAATAAAAATAAGTAAGCACAAGGCTAAAAGCAATTGCTAGCAACTTAACAAGCACACATAAAAATATCAGACTGCTGCCACATCACAAAACGGAACAGGCGCGCGTGCAGTCCTCAGCAAGCCAGAAAACCAATAACACACACTGCAGCAACCGAGTCAGCCTGACCACAGTAATTTCAACTCAGAATCAGGGCGCGTGAGCACACCGGGTCCACGCAAAGCACCCACTGCCAAATAATTCCCACCAACAGATACAGCTGCTCCCCGGGCGGGAAAACGGGGGCGGCGACCGGGTACACACCAGCAGAAAACTCGACGCCTAGGCTCGGGCCAAAACGGAATCAAGCAGAAAATATAAACAACAGCTGAAGTAAGGTGAAACGACCCCGCCACGCAGACCAGACAGAGCAGACACACAGAAAGCCTGCCCTGCAGTTCTTACAACTCCTGGGTGCGGAAACCCAAGCGATATCGTGGCACCCTTTCCAGAGGCCGTGAACCTCGAGCGATCGCGTCCGGGGATCCATCAGTTGTCCTCTACAGCACAACACGCCACACCACCCAACGGCAAAATCAACGAGGCCTGTCAACAACGAGACCACACCTCCTTGCCGGGGCGGAAGGCAAAATACCTCCAGCTCGGTGCGAATCCAACTGCCGAGTCGAGCGCGCGCGGCCCCCCGCGGAAAACGCTCCAGAGGGCAGCAGCCGCCTCAGCGCCTGCGCAGGCCGAACCAGACGGAAACAGAAATACAAGTCGCTATCGATAGTGCTGGATACGCAACGCGCCAGAGAAATGGCACAAATCATTTTTACAGAAATACAGAACCGACGAACTTCCATTGACATACAATGGAAACAATAGTGATTACAGTTGTGAGAAGTTGTGTTTTAGGTTAAATACCTCATTTAAAGAGACTGCTTTGAAAGAGAATTAGATATCTCAAGTGTCACACACAGAAGAAAATAGTATGAATAGCCTTACCATTATGCACCATAATGTTGGATGACTAAAAAACAAAAGTTAACTAACTGATTATCTTTTTACACTATGTAATACGTCAAAAGAAAGTTGGTGTATAATGTCTGGCTGAGCAACATGTGAATATACACACTCATCACGTTAAACACAGAAGACTACAAATTGTCAGTCAATTTCTGCGTAAAAAGTACGGAGTAAGAGCAAGTTTTACAGTATGTAAAAAATAAATACATGTTCAGTCGTATTGATATAAGTAAATTCTGCTTAGATCAACAACTGAAAGCATATTCTTTTGAATTAGCTGCTGTTTTTGTAATATCACAGTCTACAGCTACCCATTTGGTAGATTTCATATATTCGTACAAGAATATGGGTCATTGTAATATCATATAGCCGAAAGCAAATGACAGTATTTGGAGATTTTAATATATTTATATTGAAATACTCAGATAATTCGAACTATTTGGACTAGTTACATAGCACTTATAACATGTCTTCATCATCATCATTTAATGAAATTAAATTAAATTAAAAAAATAGTTAATGAAATGATTTTGTTTTCAAATGTTACCCTTTTTTAAATTGTTTTTGTTATTTGCTCTTTTGTTTAATTCAGTACGTACGAACTTTGTTATAGAACCTCTTATTTGGTAATAAAAATTCATTTAGACAGAATTAAATACATTTAAAATTACGTGAACTTAGTCCACCCTCTCATGCTGATAAATTCATATTTTAACTGATTAAGAATATTTAGTTGAGAATAAAATCTTTTACATAATTCGGCCTTGGCACACATTTTCTAAATGCAGTGTTTTTTTTTTAAATATTTTTATTTACTTTACTGAATTCCTTCCCGGCGTTAGCTATGGAACACAAGACTGTCTCTATTAGCAGAAAATGGTTAAATGTTGCCAAGCCGACGTTTAATTATCATTGATAAAACACACTTCACTATACTTTTAAGTTATTTGAAAGAACCAACAAATTGTTAAACTTCAACGTAACTATCCGCCTATGAATGCACAAATGTGAAACTAGTAATAAATTCCGTCAGTCTCTGGATCGCTGTAAAAGAAAAACATTTTCTTAATTCACTGCTAATTTTTATCTGCTCCCGTTTTACGGGTTTGGTTAACTATTCTTAGCGGAACAATTTTTTAAATGTGCCGCCGCTGCAAATCGTTCAGTTGCGGCACAGCCCAGCAACACCGCTAAAAATGCTCAAAATTCTTTAAAGAAATATTATAGATGACATGGGCAAGCTAATTTACATTAGTAATACACACTTTTGATAAATTATAGTGTATTTAGACCACAACAATAATTCAACTTACATTAGTTTGTAATGTCTCCTCTAATGGCGGCTAAATCTAGGTACAGACCGATGAAGTCTACCCATTCATAAAATGCTACGTCACAGGTTCCTCTCTCTCTCTCTCTCAGCTCTCGAGGAAGAAGACAAAGAACGCACACTATGTATTCCTATTTATACGACTATCAACCGTTAATGTCTCTTTGCAATCTGCGGCTGTATTTTACATTTTTCTTATCGCAGATATTGACACATTTCGTAATTACATTATGAGTATAGATATATTACAATCATAAATACATCGAGAATATTACTACAAAAAATATTACAATAATAACGAATGTCCTTTACACAAAATTAAATAATATTTTTTGTTAAATAATTACAGTATATACAAATTGCTTCATAGCGGCGTATATATTACAATTAAATTTTAGTTTATTAATAGTGTGTGTGCGGCCAGGGAACGTTACAATCATCATCATCATCATCATCACCATGATCCCTCGTTCATGGATTAATCTGTTGCCTGTTCTTCACTCATAAACAAAATCATTCCTATCATTTTTGTTGTCTTCCAGTGTCTATTTTCTCTCTTGCAAACCCAGCAATACTCCGCAATTGATAAATATGTATGGGAATCTAATCTTTAATTAACTTATTTTATTTATTTTGGTCTGTCTCTTAAATCGAACAGTATTTCACACAGACAGTACCTTTTACATCATAGTTCCTTAAGAAATAACAGTTTTAATATGATAAATAGTGTAAAATGATTTGAGCGTCCGTAGTCACAATGTAACTATCACTGGCTACAAGCTAACACAGTTAATACTGGCAGTACCTGTACTACTACTGCTACTGCCACTAATAGTGATAATAGTAGTAATGATAGTGACAACAATAACGACACTAATAACAATAATGATAAGTCAGGTATAAAAAGAATTTTAGGTGTAAAAAATAGATGTTTTCTGATATGAGTTCTGGGGGAAAAAAGTTTAAGTAGAATGCACCAGCTAAGAATACTGGGCAATGAGGAAGATCTGATTGCAAAGAAGGAAGTACAACGGTAACGTGTGCGTACAGCGACAACTGTAATCATTGTTGTTACTTTAGTAGTTATGGCATTAACTGACTTCTAAAGCTCTAGAAGTTCTTCAGTTATCTAATATACTGCGGGAGGTTATTCCAGAGTAGAGTTCCTGCTACTCAAAGTGTTTGGAGAAAGTACGTGAACGATGGAGCGGGACGGAAATGTGTTTGTGCTATGATGTTCAGAGAAGAGCGTTAAAGTCGAGGAGAGATATGAGAAATTCTGTACGTCGATAAAACAGTATAGAAGACAGAGGGTATGGAAATCTCTCCGCTTGTCTGCATGCAATCAGGATAGCTCTGCAGATGGTGATGGAATATGATCACAGAGTGTAACATTACACATATAACACACACAGGCATTCATGACCAGTTCAGAGCGCCGTGAACGTTCCTGAGAAATGCCGTGTAGGATAACATCACTGTAATCAATGACTGCAAGTATAAGTTATCTACAAGTTTCCTTTCCTGGTCAAGAGGGAGCAGCTTTCAATACTTTTCTATGGCGAAATATCGATGTCTTCTTGCACACTGCAGTTACATGCTCAGTCCAGTTTAGATTGTCATGTGCTATTGCTCCTAGACTCTTTGTTGCAGGAGAAAATTTGCTGTTTATCCCATTTAGGATTGAAGGTGATAGGGATTCCCGTTAATCCGCGTCAATGAGCCTAGAAGGACCACCCAGTAGCTCTTGCTTTTTGCATGGGTTGAGCTTAAAACCCATATCCCGCGCCTATCTTTGTAGTGCACACAGGTCGGTATTCCCGATAGATGTCTTTAGATTTATTAGTTTTGCACTCAGATACAACTGGATGTTATCAGCGTGAACGTGGCATTTTCCCGTAAGACAAAACTGATGACTCATAAGTCCTTTACAACGAAAATTTACAAACAGTGAAATAACTACTGCCGAACTGTAGGGTATGCTAATGCTGGCTGCCTCGAATCTGAATTTATGGTTACCGGCAAGACGTATTGCTGGCTAGACGTCAGGTTAGAACAAATCGTTGTAGTTCACAAGGCGAGAAATTTAGTTTGATAGGCTTCGCAAGTGAAATATCGGAGTCGACAGCGTTAAAGGCTTACTGAAGTGTAATAAATAAATGACAGCAGCTTTTTGTGCATCCATGGCAAGCTTCACGTCATATGGTCAGCTTTATTAACGGAAAAGTTGTGTTGTGATATTTACGGAAACCTGATTGGTGTTCGTCTAGCAGGTTGTTTGCGGTTAGGTAGTTTGTCAGCTGGTCGTGGACTATACATTACATGGCCTTGGAAAGTGCAGGAAGAACGCATCAGGTCGGCAATCAGTGTTTGCCTTGGTAAAGTGATTTTTAAGTAGTCGATTAACTATTCCCTGTTTCCAGGGCACAGGGAAAATATTTGTAGTTAAAGTGTGGTCCAATACGTCTGTTGAAGTGGGCAGTAATGGCTCAATAATAAGCTTCACCATTGGACTGCGATGCCATCGTGTCCGGTAGACACTGATCTGATAGTCTTGATAGCATTTTTGACCACACTGCAAGTAACATGCTTTAGATACAACTTTTCGTGACTAGAGTCGTTTACTCCCTTGAGATAATCAGTGAATCTCTGTTTTTTTTGTAGTTCAATGGTGTTTCGAGGTAATGTCTAGTATCGGTTCATTTTTTCGGGTGGGACAGTTGTAACAACTGCAGCTTTTACTTTGCCTACACCATGACCACGCAGCTTTTTCTGTAGGTCAACTGGTCTACTTCTGTTGTACGTTAATTTCTGGCCATGCCTGCGTTTTGCATCTCTCGCCGCTTGGCCGACTCTTTTCTGCTTCTGCTTGTAAGTGGATTGCTTTTCACCTGTGGCGCACTGTTTTTATGCCCGATATGCAGCGTCTCTAGTTCCTCAGTTAGCCAGGGTACAGGCTTCCTGCTTTCATTTCCTATCTTTAGGGGAGTATATTTCTTGTAGAGTTGAATAGCTTTGATAGTAAATCCATGAAGTTTTCGTTTATGTCCGAGAAGGGAACAGAAGACGTCCCCTAAACTATTTATAGCGCCTAAGTTGAATTTCAGATAAATTAATGAACTTGAAGCGTCGGTATGTACTCAATTACGATTTCTTTCTGGGCCATTCTACCGATTACGTCATAAAAATTATGTACGGAGAGAGAAACCGGGTACAGATATGTGAGAGGTATGAATTACTCTGTTTGGGGATTTTGTTGAAAAATTATTTATGAGAGTGTGACTACTGTTCATATGATGATTAGGAGCAAGCCTAAGTAGCGGCGCATTTGAAGAAGAAAGCATCCTCTTAAATTTAACACGGGGAGCGTGCAAGGGCAAAGTCTGCAGTCGCGCTATTCTTCTGTGTCCTCGGTGGCTCAGATAGATAGAGCGTCTGCCATGTAAGCAGGAGATCCCGGGTTCGAATGCTGGTTGCGGCACACATTTTCAGCTGTCCCCATCAAGGTATATGAACATCATCTTTCGGCATCTGAGGGTTTCATTTACTTATCATGTATTCTAGAGAAGATGCATGGTCATTAATGGTAGCTGTTCTTTCGAGAACAGTTACTATGTTCATATATATAATTTTTGATCATCCTAGGCACTTAGCAACTCAACGAAGAAAGAGGAAATCACCAACTCGGAGAAATCTACAAGAAACGTCGTCTAATTCGGAAAATGTTATATAAGTTGCATTTTGTTTGTACTTTCATCGAAACGATTGCAACGAAAGCTGTTGTGCACAAGTCTGACTGACTTACACTTATAATCTGATTCCATCTGAAACTGCATTTAGCTCAAGATTGGTTTAGTTTGTATAAAAAGGTGAATAGTATCGTGGAGGAAAATTTGTTGTTAACAGACCATTTGAACGTTACTCAGATCACAATGTTTCATTTATTTATTTATCTTTGTTTCCATATCATTACATTATCTACAGTGTGTGTACTTGTAATATAGGACAAGACTGTTTAATCTAATACTTAAAATACATAGTCAATATATTAAAATATAGAACATAAAGTTGGTGATAATGATAGTAGGATGCATAGATTTTTCTCTCGATTAATATTTAGGTCTTAAAGCTATTCGTATATTCCTTAAAGACAGATCATACATCCTAAACTATGTGATGCATAACATTTGTTTCCATTAAATAATCCTTTAGATCTTTCCAGAATACCTTTTTAACCATACTGCCCAGTATACTCTTAGGAAGTTAAGTTTCACAACCAAGTGCCGACGAGCTTTCTCAGTAGTTCACAGTTTGTGTGGCATACTTCTAAGTTGGCCTTTATTTGTTGTCATGTGAAATAACACATGTTTTTTCCCTTGTAATGCACTGGCAACGATTTACGAAATTGTTTGTACATGTAAATGGATGGTAAGGTTAAAATTTTTATATTATGGTTGGCAGTTCTGCATGAGTCAGTTTTTTTTAAGATGGTCTTAGTTTCCTTTTTCTACAAAGAATAAATTCTTTTAGTATTATTGCAGCTGGAGTTTTCCCACGCAGAAATTCTCTACTGTAAGTGTGGTTCAAAAGGAGCAAGATATACTGTACACAGAAATTGTTGGTTAGCATAATGTGCAAACTGTTTCATGATAACATAATACGTTGTATAACTGTCTCCCCCCCCCCCACCCCGCCCCCATGAACCATGGACCTTGCCGTTGGTGGGAAGCTTGCGTGCCTCAGCGATACAGATGGCCGTACCGTAGGTGCAACCAAAACGGAGGGGTATCTGTTGAGAGGCCAGACAAACATGTGGCTCCTAGAGAGGGGCAGCAGCCTTTTCAGTAGTTGCAGGGGCAACAGTTTGGATGATTGACTGATCTGGCTTTGTAACACTAACCAAAACAGCCTTGCTGTGCAGGTACTGCAAACGGCTGAAAGCAAGGGGAAACTATAGCCGTAATTTTTCCCGAGGGCATGCAGCTTAACTGTATGGTTAAATGATGATGGCGTCCTCTTGGGTAAAATATTACGGAGGTAAAATCGTCCCCCATTCGGATCTCTGGCCGGGGACTACTCAAGAGGACGGCTTTATCAGGAGAAAGAAACCTGGCGTTCTGCGGATCGGAGCGTGGAATGTCAGATCCTTTAATCGGGCAGGTAGGTTAGAAAACTTAAAAAGGGAAATGGATAGGTTAAAGTTAGATATTGTGGGAATAAGTGAAGTTCGGTGGCAGGAGGAAGTAGCCTTTTGGTCAGGTGAATACAGGGTTATAAATACAAAATCAAATAGGGGTAATGCAGAAGTAGCTTTAATAATGAATAAAAAAATAGGAGTGCGGGTAAGCTACTACAAACAGCATAGTGAACGCATTATTGTGGCCAAGATAGACATGAAGCCCACACCTACTACAGTTGTACAAGTTTATATGCCAACTAGCTCTGCAGATGATGAAGAAATTGATGAAATGTATGATGAGATATAAGAAATTATTAAGGTAGTGGAGGGAGACGAAAAATTAATAGTCACGGGTGACTGTAATAGGAAAAGGGCGAGAAGGAAACATAGTAGGTGAATATGGATTGCGGGAAATAATGAAAGAGGAAGCCGTCTGGTAGCATTTTGAACAGAGCATAACTTAATCGTAGCTAACACTTGGTTCAAGAATCATGAAAGAAGGTTGTATACATGGTAGAACCCTGGAGATACTAAAAGGTATCAGATAGATTATATAATGGTAAGACAGAGATTTAGGAACCAGGTATTAAATTGCAAGACATTTCCAGGGGCAGATGTGGACTCTGACCACAATCTATTGGTTATGAACTGTAGATTAAAACTGAAGAAACTGCAAAAAGGTGGTAATTTAAGGGGATGGGACCTTGATAAACTGAAAGAACCAGAGGTTGTACAGAGTTTCAGGGAGACTATAAGGGAACAATTGACAGGAATGGGGGAAACAAATACAGTAGAAGAAGGATGGATAGCTTTGAGGGATGAAATAGTGTAAGCAGAGGATCAAATAGGTAAAAAGAAGAGGGCTAGTAAAAACCCTTTGGTAACAGAAGAAATATTGAATTTAATTGATGAAAGGAGAAAATATAAAAATGCAGTAAATGAAGCAGGCAAAAGGAATACAAACGTCTCAAAAATGATATCGCCAGGAAGTGCAAAATGGCTAAGCAGGGATGGCTAGAGGACAAATGTAGGGATGTAGAGGCTTACCTCACTAGGGGTAAGATAGATACTTCTCAAAGTATCGCCGGAGACTTCTATGCTTCTCATTGAAGATTTCTGCGCAATACACCTCCTTCCTTAATCTCTGCTGTACCCCATTACTCCAAAATTTTGCCAAGAACATTTTCTCAAACTCTTCATAATCCCTACACGTGTCTACCATTTCCGTTCCCCATAATGCTGCATCACCGGAAATAAATCCAGTGACGAACTGAATACGCTGTCTGTCTGTCCAGTTCGTGGGAAATATGCCGGAAAAATTCTTTAGGAACACGATCGGGTGTATTTCTCGCTTCTGCGAATGAAAAACAGGAAAAGTGCGATGCTTAATCACACTTTCGTCTTGCACTATAATCACAATTGTGGGACGATCATTCATTTTCCCCACTCGGGGCTCAACAGGACTGTTGTTTTGCATGTAATCAGGTGGTGAACCATAAGGAGTTGACTGACATTCGTGACCGTCTATAGAGTTGTTCTCTACAGTTTGCGTATGCGTGTGCGGATTTTCTACCCAGTTTCTCGTCATTCTGACATCGTTCACTGCTTGCTGCTTCCTCTCAGGAAAATCCTGTGTAAGTGTCCTCCGAATCTGTCCCAATTCAGAAACCACTGTCTCCCGACTTACCAGGAGGCGCTAAGATTTCATATGTTACATCCTTGACAGTCTCCCTAAGCTCCTCCCTGACCTTCTTTTCGATAAAAATATCTTTACTCTTTATTCATTCACCTTAGTGTTCCGACAATGCTTCCGCGTGAGCTTTCACGGTGTTCTTAACCTGTTCTTCGATACTGAATCTGTCTGCCTCGACAGATCCTCTACTACACCTACAATGTCAGATATCGCATTTCTAACTGAGTTTATTTCTTTGGTAACTGCCTGAATTTTTGTGTTTAATGTTCCAGATACTTCAGATATTTCACCTTTTACCTGTTTCTGCATTTTCTGGATTTGATCGCTGACCTTAAAAAAAAATGGTTCAAATGGCTCTGAGTACTATAGGACTTAACTTCTGAGGTCATCAGTCCCCTAGAACTTAGAACTACTTAAACCTAACTAACCTAAGGACATCACACACATCCATGCCCGAGGCAGGATTCGAACTTGCGACCGTAGCGGTCGCGCAATTCCAGACTGTAGCGCCTAGAACCGCTCGGCCACCCTGACCGGCCGCTGACCTTAGTTTGCACCTGACGCAACTGGGTATTTTATTCAGCCGTAATTTCTTTATGCAGATCTGTTTTGATTGTGTCTAGCTGTGTTTTTACTGATTCGCTTACAGCATCTAATCGGCCGTTAACAGCCTCATTTTGTGTTTTTACTGATTCGCTTACAGCATGTAATCGGGCGTTATCCGTCTCATTCTGTGTTTTTATATTCTCATTTACTGCGTCAAATGGTTGTCTCAGCATTTCCATTAACGCACCGAAGTCATTTGTAGCTGCAGCGGGAAGACTTTGGACTTTAGGGTCACTTTCACCTGTTATAGACATAGTTCAGTTTCCACACGGGAACCTACCGTTCGCGATCGTAAAGTGTATGGAATACTATTAACGGCTTCACTCCCGTCTCCTTTTTGCACCTATCTCTGTTTACTATCTGCCATTTTCGTCAGTAAATCACGTGCTACACAAGGCTTTCGTCGTTTGTCAGTGATGTGGTGGGTCGGCTAAGAGCACCGCTCTCGCGTGAGCAACAAATGAAATTCTATCTGGCGAGAAGACAAGATGGAACCTAAACGTTTCAGACAAATGAATGAAGATGCTCTTCACTGCAAATTGCAGAAAATATCCACCATGTTGAAAATGTAATACAGCTATTCTAATAATGAAGAAGAAATTCTGTTATCAGACTACGAAGAATTTTACTTTGAAAGATAAAATAAAGCAGATTTCCTATAGTGGGAAGGAGATAGAAAGGATGTGGATTGACTAGGAAAAGCAAAGTCGCTACTGAAGCACTACACTGCGCATGCAAAATTCTGACTTACTTTCTGATGGCTTGATTACCGCTATGTTGTCTCAGCAAGTTCGCGTCTGTTTTCTTTTCCTTCCCCTCGGTAATTAAACTGCGTTACCAACCAGCATATTTTCCGCTTTCTCTCAGAGGGATGATGTGTACATGAAACGACAGAAAATTTATTAACACAAGCGCATAGAAAATTTTCCTACCGTTTGAACTACTTTTTTTGATCAGGGCCCTATTCGGGCGCCAAGTGTGATGTAACAAAATAAAAGTGATGTTGTTATTCAATGGATAAGTTGGAATTTGAGATTTCGCTTAGTGTTTTATCAATCACAATAGGCGTAAGAATCATGGATTGTTCATTGCATAAAATATTGCATTATGAAATGTGAATATTCTTTACTTGCAGTTTCGCGTGGCTTGAAGCAGACACAGCTAGCGTGCTATTGATTAAGAAATTGCATTATCGTCTTTCTAATTACTTCATGATCGTGGATACGATCATACCCGGTCGTGAAGTTATTGTTATGACAAAACAATTTCCTAAGGGATCTGAAAGTTCTTAAGGGTGCAAAAACAACTGTAACGTCACACAAAAGGGAAATTCAACATTAAAGCTGATGCAAGAAGACGATAAAACAGTTTTCTTTTTGTCATTGTAACACGCACATTGGACTACTGATCTCGGCGTCTGTAATCTTAGCAAAATGCAGAATTAAAATGAAAATAATACTGAGGAGATGATAGGAATGGGCACTGCTAAATTACTCAGTATTTCCAGAACAAATATTTATTACAACTAAAACATATATCGTATCTTAAGCTTAGTACTACAATGACGGTAGAATTTTATGTCCGTGTCATGTCCATTGGGCGCATTTTATATAGCCATTGTCCTCTTGAGTCGCTCGCGCGTCGTCACGATAAGTGATAACAGTCCTTCTTTTTACACTTCACTCAAACTTAGACAGAACACGTTTTTATTTATTTAGTAAATAATTAGATCAGATTGCCACAAATCTGCGTCCGTCTTACTTAAGAAGAACAGTACAAGTGTTTTAGCTCTCAAGGCTTCATTTGTTCTCCAGCGAACAAAATAGTGAAGGGGCGCATATCTATCCGTATTCTTCTGTTCATGTTGCCGCCCAAATACGACGAATTACATTATTTAGGACATTCCACCATCGCTATGCGACGCCTTATTATACATTAATCATTCCTTATAAACAAGTATTTGCCTTCTGGCTGAAAGTATTAACTATTTGCTGTTTTAATGAAGCCAAAAATAGCGAATATCACACACTCCACAGTCGACTCTTTCACGACACTACAGCAGCCATGCCTGTCGGTGTCGTGGGGTCAGTGACGCTCTGGCAAGAGGCACGCGACATCTGATTCGTGGTGCTAGCAGCCGGCTCACAATGATCGCGGTTCCCTATGACGCGGCAGGTGGGATATGTGCCCGGATGTCTTCGCTGGCTTATGTTCGGTCTACCACAACTACTCTCACACTGCGTCGATCTCGACTTGCTTCTGTACTAAGCGGACGTCCAGAATCTGATGTACAGTTGTAGCACTGTTCCGCAGACCGCAACTGAAAACAGCGGTACGGCACGCAACATGTGCAGCAATCTGTCAATACGTGCGTCCAGCTTCCAGCATGCCAACAATGCGACGCCATTCAAATGGTTGCAGTTATTCAGCAGGAGCACCTACTGGTTTGTGGGCCGTGGTTGTAGCCCGGAAAGAATCCTGCAAACATTACTCGCCTGTAAACTCAGTACAGGTGCGACCTGCCTAGTCGACACAGACAGGTCCACAGATTTAAAAATGTTCCCGGTTAGTCCATTCCAGTATTCCCGGTAATGCACTTTTCTCTGTACTCCAGACGAACACTTTCAGGAACTTGCATACCAACAACAATATCAGTAGAGCTATTTTAATGGATGTAGCGTATTTCCCCAGTACCGGTTTACTCTTAATGTCTTCCTTCCCTCGGTTCCCATAAATAATCGTGTTTACTGAATAAGGGTGTTCTTGAAAGGGGGCAGTAGATCCAGCTTTCATGTGAGTTTGTAGTTTTACCAAGTTCTGCAGAGTGTATTTCCTCTGCCTGCATTTTGTTATATTTTTACCGTGACGGAGGGGGGGGGGGGAGGTTACACTGGGAACCGCACTGATTGATTTTTTTTGTTTTCATCTTTACTACGTTCGATATTCAGCACACCACATACTTTTAACCAACTTTCCGAAAAAAAGGGTGATTACTAGTTTCTGTCAATGTGGGCAGCACCCGCAATCTAGCGGTAGTCGGCCTTTGGCTGTGGTGAGGCGCGCACACTTTGTTTACGACTCGTCTGATTTGCTGCTTGCGGGCGTGCACGCGTTTGTTTACTTCCGCGTTGCGGCTTGTCTCAGAGTTCGACTTCAAATGGTTCGAATGGCTCTGAGCACTATGGGACTTAACATCTTAGGTCATCAGTCCCCTAGAACTTAGAACTACTTAAACCTAACTAACCTAAGGACATCACACACATCCATGCCCAAGGCAGCATTCGAACCTGCGACCGTAGCAGTCCCGCGGTTCCGGACTGCAGCGCCTAGAACCGCACGGCCACCGAGGCCGGCAGAGTTCGACTTCTTCGACCATAATAGCGTTTTCTTACCGCCACGCCACAATTGAATTAACTTTTCCATTCTATCACGAACGATAGGTGGCGTATGAAGTAGAACGTTTTATACGAGATGAAATGCGTTCCCGCCACAAGATGTTCTCGGAATTAATTTTCGATCCTCAGTACTACGGTGTACATAAATCAGGTGAATGACGAGCTGTTCGCCGACTTTATGCGGCGCCGCCCTAACGCTCTCAAGTTCCGATACTCTGACGGACTAATAGGGACTGTCGTGGTTGCTCACGCTGGTTTTGGCCTCCGACCGTTGATGGTTTTGAAACTCCCGTTTGAAGTACCGTTGGACGTTGTGGTGCCCGCATTTAAACCTTACGGCAACGTCGTCAGTCACGTGGCGGAAACGTCGAAGACGTTGGAAACATGTCGTGTCCTCAATGATGTCTGTTAGCCACAGTTGAACTACGGAAACATCTACCTTCCTATTTGGTTAATGGCTGGTTCAAACGGCTCTCAGCGCTATGGGACTTAACATCTGAGGTCATCAGTCCCCTAGAGCTTAGAACTACTTAAACCTAACCAACCTTAGGACATCACGAACATCCATGCCCGAGGCACGATTCGAACCTGCGACCGTAGCGGTCGGGCAGTTCCAGACTGAAGCGCCTGTAACCGCTTGGCCACTGCGACCGGCATTTGGTTATTTCCAGCCACTGGCTGTCGTCAAGTACGATGGCCAGCCGCGCACCTGTTCAGGTTGTGGCCAGGAAGGCCATATCCGTTCTGAATGTCTCTGACATAGACTGGTTCGTCCTGGTTCGCTCGTCCTGCGGCCCCCAGTGTATTCCCTTTGTCTTACGCGTCTGCGGTGGTGCTGCCTGAACGCCCCCTCTCAATCAGTCGGTACCGCTGTCGGCTCTATTAGACGACACGATGGACGTTTCGCCTGTCTCTCCTACACCCCTCCCGGAGACAATACGATTGAACGACTACTGTCAGCTGACAGAAGCTGTCTGTGCTGACCCCATGGTTGTTGATCGTGGAGCTGTACCTATCTCCACCTATCTGCCATCTGGCAACATGTCGGACTATGGCCGCACTACACCCGACACGGAACAGCATGTTAGGAAGCAACTGTTGCCGAGGAAACGGAAGAGACAACGCTGTACCCCCTCTGATGACTGCGTCCATCGGATGACTGCACAGGATGACGACCCTGCTGCTGTCTCTGACGCTCTGACACATGACGACTCGACAGCCTTCCCCACCTCCAATTAACGTCCACCTCCGGACACCGACCTCCCCCTGCCTGCGTCTGATGGAGTTGCCTCCGTTACTGTGTCTGACGCTGCCTGTGGGCGCACCTCTGATAGCGTTCCACTGAACCGGCCGGGTGACACATCTGTCTCCTGTGTGGACGACGTCGATCTTGCGGATGGGCTTTCTGGAGGTGTACAGAACGATGGACCCCCCTTCGTGTGGTCGGGTCCCTCCCCGTCAGAGTGGTGTGCCCTTCAAAGAGGTCCTAATAGGGCGTTCCTTGTGCTCCCCCCCCCCCCCCCCCCTCTGTCTTCCTGGAGATGGCAGCTTTCCAGACTTACCACATAGCGATGGTCAATGACAACACCATTCGCGTCGCCACAAACTGGCTTTACCCCATGACATGCCATGGACATTGATATCACACTCCTTCAAGAGGTGCAACGCTGCAGCTTTCTGGGTTCCTTTTGGTTTTGCAGAATATGACTCTTATGCTTCCCATACTGGTAGTGGGATGGCGACCCTCTTACGTGACGGTATCCTCGCTGGTGCAGTTGCCTATCTCCCTGATGCCAGACGTATGGCTCTCACGTTTATTGGCGTCAGGATGTCAGTGTCTATGCGCCATCTGGTTCGGGTCGCCGCCGTGAGTGTTCCACCATCTTTTCAGAGACTGTCACGCCTCTCTTCCTGGGTCGGCAGGAAGCATTGATCTTGGGAGGCAATTTCAACTGCACCCAGGCACCCAAAGACCAACTACCGCGTCACTCTCCACGAGCGGCGCTAGCGACAACTCTCCAGCACCTCAGGGTAGTGGATTATTGGGAGCATGTTCATTGCGATAGTTCAGGATCTGTGCATTTCACTTGTCATTACAGCCGACTCAGTAGTATATAAATCTCCCGCGATATTATCAGTTGGGTGCAGGCTGCTGAAGTCTGACCCGTTGCATCCTCTGATCATGACACACATATCTGCGCCATCAATCTCTGCTGGCAATGGGTGTGGCACGGCCATGGTCCGTGGAAACTGAACACGGTTCGCCTTTCTTCACCCGACTACCGGTAGTTCATCGAAACCACGTGGGCATCTTGACGCCTATTACTCTCCCCTGTCTTTGTGGGTGCTCTGTGCGAAACCTGCCTTCCGCTAGGCCTTAGTTGGTTACGGAAGGGAAGTTGCCGCCTGTCGGCGATGGAATTCCGTTTCACCATTCTCCGGGAATGTACTATGATGTCGTATTTACTAGCAAACCTATGTGACAGTGAAACATGGACTGTGGGAAAACAGGAACAGAAGAGGATAGAAGTATTTCAGATGTTGTTCTACGGACGAATGTTGAAAATTAGGTGGACCGATAAGGTAGTGAATGAGGGTTCTACGCAGAATCGGAGGGGAAAGGAATATTGTCGCAGAAGAAGCTGAGTAGCACCGTGGTGTAGCGGTTATGATGCTACACTGTTGTACGGAGTATCGTGAGTTCAAAACTCACGTGGAGTGTACAACTTTAAATTCCTCGTATATTCGGTTCGAGTACATTCTAGAAGTACCCAAAAATATCAAGAATCACGGAACTAGAATGTTCTGTAGCTGTATATATACTGTATGTGCCCTGTCCGGCGGCAGCTCCCTCCGCGCTCTTGTACGTGCAATTGCTGAATAAATCTTCGTTAAGTGAAGTTAGTGTTCCTCATTCATCTAATTACACCTTCTTTTACGTGACAAGATGTTGACTGGCAAGCATAAAGAACAGGAAAATAGGACATATGTTAAAACATTACGGACTGACTTCGATGGTGCTAGAGGGAGCTGTAGAGAGCAAAAACTGTAGATGGAGACAGAGAGTGAAATACATGTGGCAGATAATTGAGGACGTAGGTTGCAAGTGCTACTCTGAGATGAAGAGGTTGGCACAGGAGGGGAATTCGTGGCGGGCTGCATCAAACCAGTCAGAAGACTGATGACTCAAAGAAAGGAATATTGGTGTAACTACAAATGCTTGTACATTCATGAATTCTGGTGGACATTATTGGTTTAGCTCTGTACCTGGGCCTGGAAACGGACGGTGAGTTGAGTTTGTCGAACCTGTCGTCTTGGGGCGCTAGACTTGATGGGTGTTTATCTTCCTGGGCTTTCTTAACCTACAGTCTCATTAGTGCTTTCCTCAGACACACGCACAAGACAAGACCTTGTGCGAATTTTAGACTTTGAGCTTAAGGAACTTTCTGAAAAAAAAAAAGAAATGGAACAAGGTGTTGTTTCTCCCACCTTTGGGAGTGGAAGTCATGGTAAGACCGGTTGCGACTTGGCAAGACAGCCAAGCCACTATGAGAGGAAGCCGAAAGGCACGCGTTTAAGCTCACGCAGGCTGGCGTGAGGTCTGGAACAATTAAAGGAGTTGAGTCTAGTAAAAAAAGTACGGAGCTTCTAGAATACTTAACTTTAATCCATAATTGGTGAACATCGGTCTCACGGTACATGAATCACAAGATAAATAGCAAATGATAATGGCGCCTTGCTAGGTCGTAGCAAATGACGTAGCTGAAGGCTATGCTAACTATCGTCTCGGCAAATGAGAGCGTAATTTGTCAGTGAACCATCGCTAGCAAAGTCTGCTGTACAACTGGGGCGAGTGCTAGGCCGTCTCTCTAGACCTGCCGTGTGGCGATGCTCGGTCTGCAATCACTGATAGTGGCGACACGCGGGTCCGACGTATACTAACGGACCGCGGCCGATTTAAAGGCTACCACCTAGCAAGTGTGGTGTCTGACGGTGACACCACAAGACCAATTTCAGCGCCATGAGCCACCGGCCAAATGACACAGACCGGCGTCCGCCCAAGTTTGCTGCAGAGACTATGATATCCAGCTGACTGTTCTGTGCTCGAATTAGCAAGTATAACATCATGTATCGTTGCATACTATGTTTCAGCAATACTATGTTTAGCCGGCCGGTGTGGCCGTGCGGTTCTAGGCGCTACAGTCTGGCACCGCATTTCCGCTACGGTCGCAGGTTCGAATCCTGCCTCGGGCATGGATGTGTGTGATGTCCTTAGGTTAGTTAGGTTTAAGTAGTTCTAAGTTCTAGGGGACTGATGACCACAGATGTTAAGTCCCATAGTGCTCAAAGCCATTTGAACCAATACCATGTTTCAACATACTCCATGGCGATTTTGTACGGCTTGTTGTTTTACGTTTATTTACCTGACAAATCCTTAATTTTATTGTCTTTACAGAACAATAACAGTCAGCTTGGTCGCTCGGTGTCAGAAAGAAATGAAGAGACGCGGCGGACATTTGCGTAAACAGAGCTACGAGAGCCAGCGAGTGGCAGCGATGCGATGCGACGGATCGGGGTGGGGTGGGGCGGGACAGCTACCTGGTGTTTGCTGCAGATTACAGCTGATGGCCGGCCGGCCGGCGGCGGTGCTGATTGGCGGGCCGCGGTGCGACACTGGCTGGCACCGCACTCCGCTGCTGGCAGCAGCACAAGAGCGGCCGGCCGCCGCTGCGCGCTGCTCTCACGTTGCAGCTGGCTGCAGCTGCTGATGCGTCACCGGCTGGCGGCTCGCTGGAACAGCTGTGCCGTCTACAATGCTCTGTTACCATCAGTGAATCCTAGCAATGGAGTGACCGCCACTTTGAAAGTGCTTTGCGAACCGCACAGGGTCCAGATCAAATAGCGTGTACCGAGTATGGCTACATCAATGCCACATACATTGCCAAAGTAGATCCTGCCTGTGGTTCTTCAGTGAACACCAAGGTGTGCAATGGCAGTGTATGTGTGTGTGTGTGTGTGTGTGTGTGTGTGTGTGTGTGTGTGTCTTTGTGTGTGTCTGTGGAGAGGGAGAGATAGTGTTTGATTAGGGAACGAAAGATGGAGACACCAAATCTCAGATTTTTTCTGGTGGCCGCATACTCTGGAACTTAAAAGCTCTCCCACTAACAGTTATGTTTGTACTGCATTCCACGTCCCATCGAGACGACTGGAGCTCTGTAACACTTAACCTGCTTGTTGAAGATCATTGTGAAACGTGCACATGTGACAAGCATTCCTATACAATATTTCGTGTAATTTGTGCCCAGTATTCCCGGACTCTATCTATTCAAGGCCTACTTGCACTGTGAGAGCCCTCGTTTACCTCAAACGCTCGCTGTACGTCAGTCTTCCTACACTCCAGAAGTACACTCTTGGGAATGGCATTTTGAATGATCACTTCAGTTCAGTTCGTGCACCTTATGTGTTTGTGAACTTACCTCCAACATTGAAGTGGCAAAGATGATCCGGAGTATGTCAATTGGCCACTATAAAAGTTGCTCCTAGATCATAAAGAGAAGCAAAGTAGGCATTACTGACTTGCACCAGTTCCAAACATAAATCTACATACTGCGAGGAATTCTTAAGGTTTTAGGTTATTCAAAGAAACCAGCGTCATTGTGCAGCTCCAGATGCCACTCTCTTAAAAGTAGACGTGATCCTCCACCAGGTAAAAAAACAGGGCACGAGAGAGAGTTGATGTTGATGAGGTTTGGTTTGTGGGGCGCTCAACTTCGCGGTCATCAGCGCCTGTACAAAGTCCCAATTTGTGAGCAGTCCAATTGTTTACACAGTCCAATCTAGCCACTGTCACGAATGATGATGATGGTGATGATGAAACGATGAGGACAACACAAACAACCAGACCCCGGGCAGAGAAAATCCCAGACTCATATTTCTAATGACAGCGTGAACCAGAACTCCACCGTAATACTTACGAAGATGGCAGTACGGGCCAAAACAAGAAAAAAAGTCAAACAAACATTGACTCTAAAATGCATACTTTAAGAGCTATATTTGTGCATTTTTACTACCGTAATGACATCTCCTCTACTTAACAGCTGCTCGTAGAAGGTGAGTATTCCAGAGACAATGTTTACTACAAATTTTTTCTTCCTTTAGTCCATGCTGACACATCTGGACGTTTCCACGATGTGGTTCTTACTCACCCTACGTGTTCCGAAGAATTAGGTCACCTGCACCGAAATGAAAGAATGGCACGGGAAGAAGATGGTGTTAAAAAATCATCAGGCCAAATCACACAGAAACAAGAAAGAAGTAGCTGATCTTCATACAGGGATAGAAGCTGTAAATGACCATAGTACTTTTCTTGTAAGTGACGACATCTCCTATTAACAGTAGTTCTGTATTGGTGCAACGTGCCACAAGGGCGCATCAGCGACCGGACGCTCGCTCCAGGTAAGGGTTTCTTTGGCCCGTCTATCCACACAATGCACGGCCTAAACTGGCCGGGACAGGGAGACGGGCCGTGACCGCTAAGCAGCGCGGTGCACGATTCTGTTACTGTGTCTCACAGTGTAATGTACAAATACAGTCCACCTTTTGCGAATCATGTACTTTCATTTCAACCGCCCTTCCTTTACAACGAGTGGTATGCATTCGTTTGGACTGTGGAAGGAGCGAGGCAACGCAGAATTTACCGAGCGTTTTGCGGCTGCCTACATTTTGCTCCTCCAGGCTCGGATATAATTAGTCGAACACGTTACAGCACAAATTTTAAATGATTTCATTTGCACGTACCGCAAATCACGAGTATCCCGTACAAATGGTTCAAATGGCTCTAAGCACTATGGGACTTAACATCTCATCTGAGGACATGTCCCCTAGACTTAGAACTACTTAAACCTAACTAACCTAAGGACATCACACAAATCCATGCCCGAGGCAGGATTCGAACCTGCGACCGTAGCGGATGCGCGGTTCCAGACTGTAGCGCCTAGAACCGCTCGGCCACCCCGGCCGGAACTTGTGCCTTTTTCTTTTTTTTTGGTCATCAGTCTACTGACTGGTTTGATGCGGCCCGCCACGAATTCTTTTCCTGTGCTTACCTCTTCATCTCACAGTAGCACTTGCAACCTACGTCCTCAATTATTTGCTTGACGTATTCCAATCTCTGTCTTCCTCTACAGTTTTTGCCCTCTACAGCTCCCTCTAGTACCATGGAAGTCATTCCCTCATGTCTTAGCAGATGTCCTATCATCCTCTCCCTTCTCCTTCTCAGTGTTTTCCACATATTCATTTCCTCTCCGATTCTGCGTAGAACCTGCTCATTCCTTACCTTATCAGTCCACCTAATTATCAACATTCGTCTATATCACCACATCTCAAATGCTTCGATTCTCTTCTGTTCCGGAGTTCCCACAGTCCATGTTTCACTACCATACAATGCTGTACTCCAGACGTACATTCTCAGAAATTTCTTCCTGAAATTAAGGCCGGTATTTGATATTAGTAGACTTCTCTTTTCCAGAAATGCCTTTTTTGCCATTGCGAGTCTGCTTTTGATGTCCTCCTCGCTCCGCCCGTCATTGGTTATTTTACTGCCTAGGTAGCAGAATTCCTTAACTTCATTGACTTCGTGACCATCAATCCTGATGTTAAGTTTCTCGCTGTTCTCATTTCTACTACTTCTCATTACCTTCGTCTTTCTCCGATTTACTCTCAAACCATACTGTGTACTCATTAGACTGTTCATTCCGTTCAGCAGATCATTTAATTCTAGTTCACTTTCACTCAGGATAGCAATGCCATCAGCGAATCGTATCATTGTTATCCTTTCACCTTGTATTTTAATTCCACTCCTGAACCTTTCTTTTATTTCCATCATTGTTTCCTCGATGTACAGATTGAATAGTAGGGGCGAAAGGCTACAGCCTTGTCCTACACCCTTCTTAATACGAGCTCTTCGTTCTTGAAAGTCCACTCTTATTATTCCCTCTTGGTTGTTATACATATTGTATATGACCCGTCTCTCCCTATAGCTTACCCCTACTTTTTTCAGAATCTCGAACAGCTTGCACCATTTTATATTGTCGAACGCTTTTTCCAGGTCGACAAATCCTATGAAAGTGTCTTGATTTTTCTTTAGCCTTGCTTCCATTATTAGCCGTAACGTCAGACTTGTCTCTCTCGTCCCTTTACTTTTCCTAAAGCCAAACTGATCGTCACCTAGCGCATTCCCAATTTTCTTTTCCATTTTTCTGTATATTCTTCTTGTAAGCAGCTTCGATGCATGAGCTGTTAAGCTGATTGTGGGATAATTCTCGCACTTGTCAGCTCTTGCCGTCTTCGGAATTGTGTGGATGATGCTTTTTCGAAAGTCAGATGTTATATCGCCAGACTCATATATTCTACACACAAACGTGAATAGTCGTTTTGTTGCCACTTCCCCCAATGATTTTAGAAATTCTGATGGAATGTTATCTATCCCTTCTGCCTTATTTGACCATAAGTCCTCCAAAGCTCTTTTAAATTCCGATTCTAATACTGGATCTCCTAACTCTTCTAAATCGACTCCTGTTTCTTCTTCTATCACACCAGACAAATCTTCACCCTCATAGAGGCTTTCAATGTATTCTTTCCACCTATCTGCTCTCTCCTCTGCATTTAACAGTGGAATTTCCGTTGCACTCTTAATGTTACCACCGTTGCTTTTAATGTCACCAAAGGTTGTTTTGACTTTCCTGTATGCTGAGTCTGTGCTTCTGACAATCATATGTTTTTCAATGTCTTCACATTTTTCCTGCAGCCATTTCGTCTTAGCTTCCCTGCACTTCCTATTTATTTCATTCCTTAGCGACTTGTATTTCTGTATTCCTGATTTTCCCAGAACATGTTTGTACTTCCTCCTTTCATCAATCAACTGAAGTATATCTTATGTTACCCATGGTTTCTTCGTAGCTACCTTCTTTGTACCTATGTTTTTTATCCCAACTTCTGTGATGGCCCTTTTTTGAGATGTCCATTCCGCTTCAGCTGTACTGCCTACTGCTCTATTCCTTATTGCTGTATCTATAGCGTTAGAGAACTTCAAACGCATCTCGTCATTCCTTAGAACTTCCACATCCCACTTCTTTGCGTATTGATTCTTCCTGACTAATATCTTGATCTTCAGCCTACTCTTCATCACTACTATATTGTGATCTGAGTCTATATCTGCTCCTGGGTACGCCTTACAATCTAGTATCTGATTTCGAAATCTATGTCTGACCATGATGTAATCTAATTGAAATCTTCCCGTATCTCCCGGCCTTTTCCAAGTATACCTCCTATTACTAGCTGAACCTTGTTACAGAACTCAATTAGTCTTTCTCCTCTTTCATTTCTTGTCTTAAGCCCGTATTCTCCTGTAAACTTTTCTTCTACTCCTTCCCCTACAACCGCATTCCAGTCGCCCATGACTATTAGATTTTCGTCCTCCTTTACATACTGCATTACCCTTTCAATATCCTCATACACTTTCTCTATATGTTCATCTTCAGCTTGCGAGATACTACTGGAGATTACAATAATGAATAATGTATTGCCACATATGCACCTCATGCAAACGAACAGGGTATCTGAGTTCTACCTGCACCACATATCCCACTTCAGAATCAGCCGCCATACCCTCGATTTTTCCACCCAATCATTTGCATTCTTCTTTGGACCCTCAAAACTCGCCAATCGGCAGTGATTGTTGCATGGTATGCCTGCCTATGTCATTGACATCAAGTACTTGATGTAACTCGAACCAAGGGATATGTTAAACCTTTCAGCTATATGTGGGTTATTTTCCTCTGCGTTCCTGAGGATCCCCAGAGATCCGTCGCTCAAAGATAAGAAGCATTTCAGCATTAGTCAAAATTTTGATGCCGCACTTCACTTTTTCTTGCGCACAGCATCCCAAGACAACCCAGGTTCTGTGTAATAAAAGGCAAGACCCAGAGAGCAAGTGGTCATACATTGTTGTGTTGACTACTGTATGAGTCAGCATGGACACAAACAAGGAAGGAAAGAAGTTGCGATGGCTGGTGGCAGGAATGCAAGATGAGCTGTACATTAAAATTTCTAATTAATTGAACACTTTATTTCTAAAAAGAATTGAAACGTATCTTCCTATTATGAGGTGATTAATGTGCTGAGGCTTGCTAAAAGCAGCTGAGATCCTGCATGCAACAAACGAAGATGCTCGCTCATGACTATTAATTTAGTGACATGATGCTTAGGAGGAAGAATCATGGGCTGTTTCCGAGTGTAAGAAACTTTTGATTGTATCAATCTGAAACCCACCCTTAACAACTGTTTCTCGTCGAGAAACTAATGAAGTGAGAAGAGTTCGTTTTTCTTGGGGACTGGTCGGCCATGTTGTAGTTCTACACTTTGCTGGTAATAATACTGCTGTTGCACCATACGAACGACAGCCTTCGGTACCGTGTGAAGTTTTCCTGCTGCTAGGTTCCCACTATGCCTTTCGTGAATTGACATCTAAGACTGCTTATATATCTCACATTAAGTGTGGAACGTCAAGATCTGAAGAAACTGACAGGTTATAACTTCTCTGGAATATTATGTTAATAATAAGCTTCTAAAATTTATCAGTAAAATGAAAAAGTTTCACTAATAAAGGTAATCAAAAACTGCTCTTGAAATGGTTAAAATGGCTCTGAGCACTATGGGACTTAACTTCTAAGGTCATCAATCCCCTAGAACTTTGAACTACTTAAACCTAACTAGCCTAAGGACATCACACAACACCCAGTCATCACGAGGCAGAAGCTTGTTATCACTCGAGTGGTAATAAGAATATGGAGCTATTACCACTGGAGTGAAAATATCCATGTGGCGCTATTGTCACTCGAACCATTGTCTAAGGACATCACACACATCCATGCCCGAGGCAGGATTCGAACCTACGATCGTAGCGGTCGCGCGGTTCAAGACTGTAGCGCCTTTAACCGCTTGGCCACCCCGGCCGGCTGCTCTTAAAAGTATACAGTTCTACTAAAGTAGAATGTTGAAACATTGAAACAAACATGCACACTTCAGTAGACATCTGGACTCATTCCCGTGGTATTTCTATTAAAGTTTTTTGGTTTTTGCAACTGCAAGATATTATTTATTGTTATTTTATAAACCAAAAATTAAGTCAAGTAACATTCTCTTGTTGTGGTCATTTTTATTTAAAATTGCATAGTATTCTGCAAGATGCATGTAAAGTGCAGGTACGATAATCACTAAAACTTGCAGCAGCATTACTAATACTTTATTTTCTGATTTCGAAAGGTCGTATTTATCTTCATCCATGTTGTCTTCTCCATCCGATAAATCTACCCTTAAGCTCTTTCTATGCGCTTTAGCCCTGTTTGAACGTGATGCTCGTTTCTCTGTTTCATTTTCCGATTCTGAATATCTCTTGTTGTTGGCCTTTTGGGCTGTAGAGCGCTTTGGTCTGCTGTCAGGAACAGGCGCTCCAGAGCTTTTGGGTTCTAACAAAAATGTTAAAATTCTCTGTACAAGTTCATCACGTTTTCCTTTCTTCTCAACGTCTAAAATACAAGAATGGAAGCGAGCATTAATGCTTGAACATACGAAAAGGAAGATTACGGTCCTGCAAATAAATGCTTTGCATTAACGACGTGCTTCACAACACATGGAAACATCTGTCTATGCTGGAATTGTCTGTCATTTCTAAAAAGTACGTATATGCTCCCACCACAGAAGAGACAACTGCCTCCGATCCACAAGACCAAAGAATTGACCTTGTTTCCAAGTTCATGTGATTATGCAGTTCAGTCTATAGCAGCACAGAATCATGATACCATCACATGTTTTTATCAGCTGCACATATGCCCTAGCCTCCTCATCCCCCCACCCCCACCCCTGGTGGTCTGGAGGGGAAAACTGGTGGGAAATGTAATCAGCCTGTTGTGGGTTGCTGGAGAGAGGGATGAGTGTACTTTATTTATTTTAGAACAATTTATTTAGCGACGGATTTCACCTAGTTTATTTATTATGCTGATGCTAAACGCTCACCCTGACATGATTTGAGTCACAATATACAGTTTACAGACCTGGAAACTACTTGTAAATAATGCATTACGCTGATGTTCAGAGATGCAAACAACTCGTAAATTACCAAAATAGTACAGTACACAGTATACAGACGTGCAAACTACTCGTAGATCACCGAAATAATGCCTGCAAACACGCTCTCAAGGCATAAAAACCCGAAAATAATTCAGTGTACAAATACTCAATGAACGTCAAAAACGCAAATTATCAGCAACTCGAACTCTCATTCTACTGGCCTAAAATCGCATATATAGTGCAATAACTGAAGACGCCATACAACTGGTGTTATCCTGCCGGGAAAAATTCTCGCAATACCACTCGAAACTTACGCAAATATCTATCGTAATTACGTAATTATTCACAAAGATCGGACCTAATTACACAACTATATGCATAGCGGTACACAACGGCGGCAATACTCCGCAAAGCTGATGATACCATGCAACTGTTGCTATCCTGCTGGAGAAAAAAATCTCGCAATACCACTCGAAACCAACGACTGAAACACTCAAACTCTCCCTACACCTACAAGCTAGGGGGGGAAAGGCTCGGGTGTAAGGTACACCATTATTATTTTTGGTGGGGAATATATTCAACTGACTAGATGCTGTCTTAGACAGAGTCCAGTTTAAAAAAAGTGTTTTACCTGCAAGCATACAGTATGTATGGCAGTTTTACGTTATAGATCACTACAGACTCCCGCTAATAATCACCCTACAGCCCAGCTAACTGAACCCAATACACGCTATCACAGCTGATGGAAGAAAATAAAAATGTGTGGCAGTTATAATTACACTTCGAAATTGTCGCCAAAAATCCAGCACTCATACTGAATGGGTCATAATGTATCACATGTTCTGGTTAAAATCATTGTCCTAATGGACTGCAGTTGAACGTGCATCTTCATCCATGTACAAACGACCGAAAATCAACCAACGAAATGGAGCTACTCTACCGACAGCCTCGCGGCGCGTGTTAGCCGCCGCCCGCTTTGATACTATCGTGCTTCGTCAACACAAAAGCAGGTAGGAGATAAAAGGGGAGCTTTTACAAATACATCTTGGTCGTCTAAACTATTGTCGCGCAGCAGACCCTAATGGCTAGGAGGCGCCGCTATCATAGACTAGACACGTCCCCAACGCCTCTCGTTCTGGGATGGAATACAGCTTTGCTTAACATCACGTAGGATGGTCCAGCAGGGACCGGACGAGAGCCGCAGTATCGTAGGCAACTCACTCCTCATCAACTCGAGTCCTATAATAAAGCAACTACTGAAAAAAAAAAAATTCCTGACTATAATAAATGTCCCCTTTCCACGATAATAAACAAAGTGCAGTTCCTTTTTGTTTTCGAGCAAAATCGGTGGAGTATTTTACTTTCCAATGAAACACACACCACGTCTGCGATGACATTTACACGGAAACTCGAAAAAGATAATAGAGAAAACCGATACTTGCACTCGCGAATACAGGTGTTGGTGATGTAAAAGATTCCAAATCACCGCTATAATATACAAACTCAAATAAGGTGTATCTCATATCTAGAGAATCAGCAAACGTGTCTTCCAACTGATAGATGAACAAACCACAATCGATTTTCTCTCAACTAAATAATGATGTGAAATGCGACGAAGCAGTCAACGGAACGATTTACATGGGAGGGAATAATGGCACAGCGCAAATACACGTCCATATTAAATCTTCTCAAATTTCTACTTGATCACGAAAACTCTCCAAAACATACTATGCATTAGTTCGCAATTCGGCCGTCTAGAGGACTACACGGTTAAGCCAAAATCATTCCTGCATTGCAACAGACCTCTCCGTGCGGACGGCTCTGCGGTTAGCGGGAAACGTGAATCACTCCCGCAACAGGCCACGCATAGAGAGAATCATCATATGACATCGGTCACATACATATGTGATCGCTTTTCTTACAATTAAAAGTTGTCATTGCCGTCTCAGTTGAATGCCATTCGACACTGAGCGAAGTTTCGGAAATACACACTGCTGAGGGCTCTGGAAATAGAAATATCTGTACCATTCTTATGACTCTTCCCTTACCTATCACACTATTCCAAGTCAAATCCGTACCTTCCTTACGACTGGACATAGTCATCTCCTTTGCACATGTTGGAACAAACACTTATTTTATAAACCTAATGCTCATGGCAAACCTATCACACATCCCCTACTAGTAAGTGTAATACGTCGTCAATAACTGATTTGCTGATGATACGAAATAATACTGACCGAAAATCAACGATTGGTGGGTATGTCTCATAAGTTTTTCTCGCAATTAGTACCACTGTCTTAGAAAGAGAGGCGTAATCGGCTTACAAACCGTCAGATGTTAAAAAACACGACCATATTACCATCACAAGTGGTCTTGGTTCTACAGGTGCATACAAGTATCCATGATGAAAGCTATACTGGCTTTATACCAGGTGTACCGGTATCAAATAAGCGTTAAGACAAAAATGTGTCGATGGAGAACCTTTGTTGTGAACGAGCGTTAATTTTTTTTGGTTGGTTGGCATGACATCTGTCAAAGATATTTAGTATACATCAAGTCATGGAACAAACAACATCACATGTTTTCATCGTGTTAACAATGTCGAATTTTGTACCAGAAAAATATGATTTGCGGAAAGCATTAATTTTTTTTCATTTGAAAGAAAGTGCTTCAGAGTCGGATCGGATGCTTGTTGAGGCATATGGTGATCATGCTCTATCAGAATCAACATGCAAAAGATGGTTTCAACGGTTCAGAAATAATGATTTTGATGTAAGAAATGAAGAATGTGGAAGACCACCAAAAACGTTCGAAGACGCCGAATTGCAAGCAATATTGGATGATGATGATACTTTCAGTCAGAAGCAAATGGCAGCAATGCTAAATGTTGCACAACAAACAATTTCTGACCGTTTGAAAGATATGGGAAAGATCCAAAAGTGTGGAAATTGGGTGTCACATGAACAGAATGAAAGACAGAAGGAAAACCGAAAACCCATTTATCAAATATTGCTTCAAAGACATGAAAGAAAATCAATTTTGCATTGAATTGTTACTGGCGGGATTTATTTTAAGAATCCCAAACTGGAAAAATCATGGGTTAATCCGAGACAATCATCAACATCGACTGCAAAACCAGATCGACTCGGCAAGAAGACAATGCTCTGTGTTTGGTGGGATCAGAAAGGTATGTTGTATCATGAGCTCCTAAAACCCAGTGAAACTGTGATTACTAATCGCTACAGACAAAATATGATCAATTTGAACTATGCATTGATCGAAAAAAGACCAGAATGGGCCAGAAGACATGGCAAAGTAATTTTTTTACACGACAGTGCACTTGCACACAAAGCAAAACTGGTTCAGGATACAATCGAAACAGTTGGCTGGGAGCTGCTACCCCACCCACCGTATTCACTAGACTTGGCCTCTTCCGACTACCATTTGTTTTCATCAATGGGACACGCATTGGCTGAGCAACACTTCGATTCCTACGAAGAATTCGAAAATTGGTTGTCTGATTGGTTTTCTTCAAAAGACGAACATTTCTATTGGCGTGGTGTCCACAAATTGCCAGAAAGGTGGTCAAAATGTATAGAAAGCAACGGTCAGTACGTTGAATAAAATGTTTTTACTTTTCAATTCAAAGTTAGTGTTTCATTTTCACAAAGAAACGCTCATTTCATACCGCTACACCTGGTAAATCGAGGTACGACATTACGTCTGACTGAGGTGGTTTTTTCCCCAGACAAAAAACGTGACACTGAATAACGCCGCTAGAGTATATAGTATCAGACTGGAAGTGCGGTTACACGTCTTCGTCGGTGCAACCTCGTAATAAAATTACCCAATTTAGAAAGTGATTCGGCTAAGGAACATGGTATGAAACCGGTATTGGCAAATCCCGCACGCCACTGCCACTAGATATTTCTCCAGAGTATCTAACGCATTCTGTCTCGATGCCAAGTCAGAGGTTCGGTAATATATCCACTGGGCTATGGGCGGTGGTTGTTTGACAAGGGTCATAAACAGTAGATGGTGTGCTGCTTGAGGTCATAAGAAATGCACACTAGCTTTTCAGATTTCTACTGCTACGTTAATCGCTAGTGATACTGTCTGGGATTTAGAATCAAGTCTCCCCATTCAAGCACATACCTGCATTGGATCCTATGGAGAAGTCCTCTAATGATAACAGCCACTTTTTTTTTGTCATCAGTCTACTGACTGGTTTGATGCGGCCCGCCACGAATTCCTTTCCTGTGCTAACCTCTTCATCTCAGAGTTGCACTTACAACTTACGTCCTCAATTATTTGCTTGACGTATTCCAATCTCTGTCTTCCTCTACAGTTTTTGCCCTCTACAGCTCCCTCTAGTACCATGGAAGTCATTCCCTCATGTCTCAGCAAATGTCCTATCATGCTGTTCCTTCTCCTTATCAGTGTTTTCCACATATTCTTTTCCTCTCCGACTCTGTGTAGAACCTCATCATTCCTTACCTTATCAGTCCACCAACTTCTGTGATGGCCCTTTTTAGAGATGTCCATTCCTCTTCAACTGTACTGCCTACTGCGCTATTCCTTATTGCTGTATCTATAGCGTTAGAGAACTTCAAACGTATCTCGTCATTCCTTAGTACTTCCGTATCCCACTTCTTTGCGTATTGATTCTTCCTGACTAATGTCTCGAACTTCAGCCTACTCTTCATCACTACTATATTGTGATCTGAGTCTATATCTGCTCCTGGGTACGCCTTACAATCCAGTATCTGATTTCGGAATCTCTGTCTGACCATGATGTAATCTAATTGAAATCTTCCCGTATCTCCCGGCCTTTTCCAAGTATACCTCCTCCTCTTGTGATTCTTGAACAGGGTATTCGCTATTACTAGCTGAAACTTGTTACAGAACTCAATTAGTCTTTCTTCTCTTTCATTCCTTGTCCCAAACCCATATTCTCCTGTAACCTTTTCTTCCACTCCTTCCCCTACACTACTAGTGAATCATAATTCTGGCACTCTCATATCTCGAAACGAGTCACCTTTCTCGAACTTATCTCCTACTGTAAAATTCCAGCCTCGTTTTAGGTAGTCCCTATGCATCCTGCAAATGTCCCTCACAGCCTCTGCACTACCATCTCTGCAGCTTTGCACATGTGATAATTCCGATGTAAGTCGGAACTGAGTAGAAGTTGGATGAAACTATATCTACCACTTTCTGCATCCTGTGTAGAAGCAGGCTAAGCTGCATTACTGCGACAGGACTCTGTTTTGACCATTCGATGGAAGCGGTAACTGGGAGAAGACGAGGATTTTTGCTACTGCACTGTGATGCGTCCCCAGCCTACATAGAAGTCCTACAGATCCGCATCCATTCGCATCTATCTCCCCAACATGCTACCTTCGTTATTCTATACCATACAACAGAGAAAAATTAGGAACTATAAAACCTGCACAACCTTTATCTGATAGAGAACTCGACAAGATTTTTACCACATCTCTCTCGTCTCACATATCGAAAACAAATACTGCATGCATGCAGGCATCGAACACTTGTGATGATCCTATTAAATGTACAGGTATTGATCAACTGCACAGACTAGTTTAAAGTTTCATCGCCTGTACTGTAGGAGTGTGATAGCATCTACATCTACATATCTACATCTACATATATACTCCTCTAGCCACAAAGCGGTGTGTGGCGGAGGGCACAATTCGCGCCAAAGTCATATTTCCCCCCCTCCGTACCACTCTCGGATCGCGCGAGGAAATAACGACTGTCTGAACGCCTCAGTACGAGCTCTTATTTCCCTTATCTTTGAATGGTGATCATTTCGCGATTTGAAAGTTGGTGGTAATAATATATGCTCTACATCCTGTGAAGATCGGATTTAGGAATTTCGTGAAGAGCCCCTTCTGTTTAGCGAGCAGTCTATCTGCAAGTGTGTCCCATTTCTAACCTTCTATGAGATTTTTAACGCTCTCACGATGGCTAAATGTACCAGTCACGAATCTTGCCACTCTTCTTTGGACCTCGATCTCTTGAATCAGACCCAATTGGTAAGGGTCCCAGACGAACAATACTCCAAGACTGGACAGACTAACGTTTTGTAAGCTATTTCCTTTTTTGAAGGACCGCATCGCTTCAGGATTCTACCAATAAATCTAGAGTTCGCCTTACCTGTTAATTCTGTAATCTGATCATTCCATTTGAGATCATTTCGAATAGTCACACCCAGATACTAGACGGACGTTACCGCTTCCAAAGACTGGGCATTTATTTTGTACTCGTACATTAGTGGGGATTTTCGCCTTGTTATACGCAGTATGTTGCACTTACTAATATCGAGAGATAACTACCAGTCATTACACCACGCATTTATGTTCTGCAAATCCTCATTGATTTGTTCACAACTTCCGTATGACACTACTTTCCTGTAGTCTACAGCATCATCGGCAAACAGTTTAAGGCCGCTGTCAATACCATCAACCAGATCGTTTATATAAATTGTAAAAAGCGGAGGACCTATTACGCTGCCATGGGACACACCTGAAATTACGCTTGTTTCTGTTGAAGTCACCGCATTCAGGATGACATACTGTTTCCTGTCTGTTAGAATACTTTCTGTCCAATTGCAAATGTCGTTGGATAGACCATAAGTGCGCACTTTTTGCAGCAAGCGACAGTGCGGAACTGAGTCGAACGGCTTTCGAAAGTCGAGAAATATAGCATCAGCCAGGGAGCCGGTATCTAGAGCCTGTTGTATATCATGCATAAAGAGGGCGAGCTGTGTCTCGCATGACCGCTGTGTCCTAAAACCGTGCTGGTTTCGGCAGATGAGCTTCTCAGAGTCTAGAAACGTCATTATGTGTGAATACAAAATATGTTACATGATTCTACAACAGATAGATATCAATGAAATTGGCCAGTAATTATGTGCATCCGATTTTCTACCCCTTCATCCAGTCCCGTGATAGATGATGGATAACAATGGTGCTATATTTGTAGCACAGTCAACATAAAATCTTACAGGGATACCATCTGGGCCAAATGCCTTCGTGGCGTCTAAGTATCTTAACTGTTTTCAATCCCAGATACACTAAACACTATGTCAGCTATCCTTTCGTTTGTTAGATAATTGAAAGGGGGAATGGTGCTGCAGTCCTCTACCGTACACGAGTTTTTGAAGGCCAGGTTTAGAATTTCGGCCTTCTGTTTATCATCATCAGTTACATTACCCGTACTGTCAGCAAGAGAAGGTATTGAATTATTTGTAGCGTTCATAGGTTATACGTACGACCAAAATTTTTTGGAGTTATTTTTTGAATCTGCAGATAAAATATTGCTTTCAAATTCGTTAAAAGAATTTCTCTGTGTCCTTCTACCTGCTTTCATTTCGCATAATTGCAGTTTAGAATTGGAAGGAAAATCAGCATTGGCCGTATTTTCTTGTTTTATTGTCAGCAAAATCGATTTTCGATCACTTAGTGATTTTCCTTCCAATTCTATCCACTATTTGGTCGTGGTGCACACAAAACGCCATGGTGTCGCCAATCAATAATTTCAGTTTGTCAGCGGGGCAGTGACTACGTTTACAACGAATGTGCAAATTCTCTGCTTTCTCAGCAACTTCCTAATATCTTTGTTGTACCAAGGTGGATCCTTCCCTCCCCTATACTTTTGCCAGGCACATACTTCTCTAGCACATGGTGGACCATAGCTTTAAATTCCGACCAAAGATGCTCAATATCTTTGTGTCCCGCGGTGAATGCTTGGAGCTGACTATGAAGATGTTCATTAATGACAGTTTTATTTGCTTTCCCAAACAAGAAAACTCTACCCTGTTTCTTTGGCTTTTTTTGCAACTTCCACTGAGATAGAAGCCACAACTACATTATGGTCGCTAATACCTTCTTCTAGATTAACTTCATCAATAAGATCAGGTCTGTTTGTCGCCATGATATCTAATATGTTCCCATCTCGAGTTGGTTTTCTAACCAAAAGCTCAAGTTTGTATGTTGAGAGCGCTCCTAGAATAACTTCACACGAATCTTTGCTTGAGCCCTCTGTGATAAACGTGTAAATTTCCCATTCAATGAATGCTAGATTAAAGTCTCCACCTATAACTAATGGATAATTTGGATATTTACTTCCTATGTACTCAAGACTTTCCCTGAAACGTTCTGCGACGTTTGTTGCGGATGCTGGTGGTCTATAAAAACAACATTCAATCCTTGTCTGATTGACAGCTTTATCCAGACTACTTCACAAATCCTGCAGACTATACTGTAAGTGACAAGAGCTGCTCCTAGTGACACTGTCTTGTTGTTTGAAACACTGTTTATTTTCTGCTCTAACACGCTTTGTACACTGCCAAACATTTTGTTTTTCCACCACAGCTTCGAGGTCTGTGTCAGGTTCTAAACTGGCATTAACACATTCTTATCCACGGCTTCTAGCAGAAAACTAGACGTCGCATGGTGTAAATCATGTTGTTACTGCTGCTACCTTAACACACCGCACGCACTGGTTGATTTTAAATGAAAGTCAGTTACAACATAAGGAAAGCGGGAGATTTTTGGGGCGTTATGGGAAGTTTCGAAACTACAGTCTGAAGGTGATTCACGACCTCTACATTTAAACTCATCTGTCACAGTGACGGAATAGATGATGGCTCTGCATTCCATTTCGACTGATTCCTCATATTGCAGTCATGTACCCGATCACTGATTTGGTGCTAGGCATCCCCAGAACTCTTTTTCCAACTCTAACAAGTATTGTCAGTCAATCATTATGTGGTAACCAACAGCGTACCAGTGGACAGAGGGGGTGGAAAAGTTGATTGTGTGAACAATTTTAGCAATTTTACAGCAATTTCAACACCGACCAGTGATGTGACAGAATGTTTCCCAATTCCAGTATCATAGCTAAGCCACCCCTCCTCCACTTTGCAGGTATTATTCCGAATGTAGATATATGACTGTGCAGTACGTCACGTCCATTCATTGTTACTTCTTGAACACATCCATCATCAAAGTATATCAGACAGCGCTCTACATATTTCTAACACCTCAAGCATAGTGCTTAATTTACGATCTGTCCCTATGCTGATGGGAGTCACACAGCATTCTCGCTGTCTTAGGGTAAAATTAGAGACTGAAAGACACCCCTCACAATGTCATTGACCAACCCGCCCTGTACAACCGTTACCGATTTTACCTGCAACCGACCAGAAGTAGACCGCTATATTACACGTCTTGTAGGTGTAGGCTAGAGTTTGAATTTTTCTGTCGCTGGTTTCGAGTGGTATTGCGGTATTTTTTTTCCCAGCTGGGTAACACCAGTTGTATGGTACCGTCAGTTTTTGCGCTACACTGCGATTTTAGTAAATCTTATTGCAGCGCTATGCATAAAGTTGTGTAACTAGGACCGATCTTTGTGATTAATTACGTAATTAAGGTCGATATTTGCGTCAGTTTCGAGAAGTATTGTGAAATTTTTTTCCCAGCAGGATAACACCAGCTGTGTGGTAGCGTCCGTTTTTGAACTGTATTTCGATTTTAGGCCATCCTTGTGCAGCGCTATGCGTATAGTTGTGTAATTAGGCCCGATCTTTGTTACTAATTACATAATTATGTTAATATATGCCTCAGTTTCCCGAGAAAAACAAATAAAGTACACTAACCCAACCTACCTCTTCAGCATCTGGACAGTTTCCATGTGTTACACGGGTGCACTTAGGCTTTCCGTCCAGCAGAAGCAGGGTTAGAGTCTCTTATAAGGTTCGCGCACTGAATTATTTTCGGGTGTTTAAGCGTTGTGAGCGTGTTTGCATGAATTATTTCAGTGATCTATGAGTAATTTGCACGTCTGTATACTGTGTACTGGATTATTTTGGCAATTTACGAGTTGTTTGCGTCTCTGCACATCAACATAATGCATTATTTACGACTAGTATCCAAGTCTGTAAGTTGTATATTGTGAACCCAGGTACATCAGGGTGAGTGTTTTGCATCAGCGTAATAAATAAACTAGGTAAAATCAGTCGCTAAATAAATTATTCCAAAAGTAAATTGTTCCAAAAACAAAGAAAGTACACTCCTTTCTCTCTCCAGCAGCCCAGAACAGGCTGATTCCTTTTCACTCCAATTTTCCCCTTCCAGACCACCGGCAGGGTGAGTGTTTTGTATCAGTGTAATAAATAAACTAGGTGAAATATGTCTCTAAATAAATTTTTCAAGAAATAAATAAAGTGCAATCATTCCTCTCTCCAGCACCCCTGAACTGGCTGATTTCATTTCCCGACAGTTTTCCCCTCCAGACCACCGTGGGGATCAGGAGGCTGGGGCAGACGTGCAGCTGAGGAAAACACATGATTATATAATGATGCTGTGGTCCTATGGACTGAACTGCACGATCAAGCGAACTCATGAGCTAGGTCAGTTCTTTGGTCTGGTGCCTCGGAGGCACTTGTCTCTTGTGTGATGGGAGCATATACGTAGGTTTTAGAAATAACAGGCAATTCCAATAGACACAGATGTTTCCATGCACCGTGTGATGCATCTTTAATGCAAAACATTTATTTGGGGGACTGCATTCTTTCTCTTCATATGTTCAAGCATTAATTGCTTCCATTCTTCATGCAGCGAGCTGTGATTGCACTCCTCAGTGCATGTAATACAGCTATTAAAACTCCCTCTGTCTGGCATCAGCAGTTCCTCATGCTCCTGCCAAACCAACAGTTCAACAAGCACTGATATCACAGCCTCTTTTGGTGGTAACACCGAACTAAGCTGCTACTGCTGTTGGTAGATAACAAATTTCAACAAATGTAAACAAATTTATAGAAATTTAATCAAATTCAAACGAATTATATTCGAATTGAATAACATCATGAGGAGTCTCAGGAATTTCTCAGGTGTCAAGTATGAAAGGTGATTTTGCTACCTCATCCTTGGAGGATTCGAAATATTTTTTTTTTTTTGTTATTTGTTTTATAGAAGAACAACATATCTTTGAATTTCCCTTCATGAGATCTTTCTTCTCCACCACAGAGCCGCCAATTTCTAGGTAGAGGAGCATGGGGGAGAGGGGAGTGGGTGAGGGGATGGGGATGGGGTGGTGGGAGTTGTGATCGATCTTCTGAAAAATTAGTTGAATAAATAAATAAAATATATTCCATACATTGGCTTGTATTCCCCAAACTGTTTAAATAAACAATATACCACACACTGTCTAAATTGTTTAAACAATATTCCATACACAGTAATACATTTCTAGGCAAATTCATTAAGTTAATAAATAAATTATTTTCCATATACTGCCATAAATAATTAAACAAAATTCTACACATTGTATAAATTGCTTAAACAATATTACGTACACTACATTAGAATTCCCTCCAAATGACCGATCAGCTCAATGTTTTCCCGCCAGTTTCCGAGAGGGAGGTTGGGAGGGGAGGGGTTTTAGTGGGGGGGGGGGGGGGTTAGTTAAGTGATCAACTCAATTAAGTACTCAATCAAACTCATAAGAGTGAGAGAGGCTATTCTAATAACTCAGACCTGAAACTGTACCTTTAGCATTGGGGGGAGGGTGTTTCCTGAGGGGGGGTGGGGGGAGGGAGCAATAGGTTAAGTGCTTGTCAATCAAAAGGAAGGATCATTTTAGCAGAACAATAGGTTAAGTACCTGTCAGTCAAAGGAAACAATAGGTTTGCCCCTGAGGGCCTAGCTGCCCCTAATGTAGGCAACCTGCATTAACAAAATGGACTGGCCACTGCTTTGTCCACCTGGTTACTTACCCTTCGACTGTGGCCTAAATACTTTTCCATACAATGTGGAAAAAATTTTATTCTAGACACTGTGTTGATCCTCAGATATCATTAGCTCCCAGACAGAAGTCGATACAACCTTACCTTTGGATATCTTAAAGTATCATACATAAATGCCCCCTGAGCCATGGACCTTGTCGTCGGTGGGATGGCTAGAGTGTCTCAGCAGTACAGATAGCTGTAATGTACGCAAAACAAGAATGGGTGGGTATCAGTTGAGAGGCCAAACAAACGTGTGGTACCTGAAGAGGGGCAGCAGCCCCTTTTCAGGAGCTGCATTGCTTACAGGCTGGATGATTGACTAATGTGGCCTTGTACATCAACCAAAAAGGCCATGCTGTGCTGATACTGCACACCACTGAATGCAAAGGGAAACTACAGCCATAAGTCCTACTGTTGGTTAAATAAAGATGGTGTCCTCTTGGATAAAATATTCCAGAGGTAAAACAGTCCCCCATTCAGATCTCATTTCAGGGACTACTCAGGAGGATGCCGTCATCAGGAGAAACAACACTGGCATTCTACAGATCCATGCATGGAAGGTTAGATCCCTTAATCGGGCAGGTGGGTTAGAAAATTTAAAAAATGGAAATGGATAGGTTGAAGTTATATATAATGGGAATTATATTCAGTGGCAGGAGAAGTTGGACTTCCCACCAGGTGAATACAGGGTTGTCAATGCAAGGTCAAACAGGAGTATTTCAGGATTCAGTTTAATAATGAATAAGAAAATAGGGACATGGGTAAGTCACTATGAAGAGGATAGTAAAGACATTATCATAGCCAAGAGAGACACGAAGCCCACACCTACCACAGTAGTGCAAGTTTACATGCCAACTTCCTCCACAGATGATGAAGAGACTGAGGAAATGTATGGTGAGACAAAAGAAATTATTCGCACAGTTAGAGGAGATGAAAAGTTGATTGTGATGGGGGACTGGAATTCGATGGTAGGAAAAGAAAGACGAGGAAAAATAGGTGAAGATGCATTGCTGGAAAGGAATGGAAGAGGAAGACGCTTGGTGGAATTTTGTACAGATCATAATTTAATCGTAATTGGTTTAGTAATCACAAAAGTAGATTGGTAATGTGGAAGGTACCAGGAGACACCGGAAGGTTGAAGATTGATTATAGAATAGCTAACGAGAGACTTAAGAACAAGATGTTAAACTGTAAGAAATTTCCAAGGGCAGATGTAGACTCTGGCCACAATTCACTGGCTATGAGCAGTAGATTAAAACGGAAAAATTTGGAAGAAAGTAGGAACTTAAGGAGATGGGACATGGAGAAGTTGAAAGAACCATAGGTTGTTCAGAGTTTCAGAGGGAGCATTAGGTAACGGTTGACAAGAATAGGGAAAAGCAATTCAGTGGAAGACGAATGGGTAGCTTTATGAGATGAAATAGTGAAGGCAGCAGAGGATCAAATTGGTGAAAAGACAAGGTCTAATAGAATTCCTTGGGTAAAACAAGAAATATGGAATTTAATTGATGAATGGGGGAAATTTCAAACTGCAGCAAATCAAGGGAATATAAACGTTTAAAAATCGGGACATGGTGACGCAATCAACATAAATGTAATAGTTTCAGTTATAAAAAGAGAATAACGAATTTTCAACAGTTCAACGTTTTATGAGAAGTATTCATGAATAGAAACAAATACAAGCACCAGACAAATACGTTTAAATTAGTAATAGAAAGGTAAATTTTTGCCCAGTCATAATGACCCAAGGACAACAACATGATTAACGTCCAAACAAATAATACATGATTCACAGCACGTGAATATGCTGTGGTCTTGCGCTACACCGTAACTAATTCATTATGGAAAGTAACTTTGGCCCTGTCTATTGTTCGATAATCGCTGAAGGAAGTGAACACGCGGTTCAAGGCTGGTGATGTGTCTGGAGACAGCTGCACCCTTTATATTCAGGTGTCGCGGCTCCCGCGCATGCAGAATACAGTACACTGCGCTCATACCGCCGCATTCCAAGGTCCGCCCAGACTTATTGTCTCGGCGTTGTCAAGGCTTCTTTCGAACAGGTGATGCGAAAGTCAGATTGGTTTCTTAAAACAAAAGCACTGCCAATTTCTTTTGGCATAACTGTCAAGGGAGTATACAGGTTAATTATTTACACTACGAATTTCGCAGTATCCTTCCTCTACAGCGGTATCCTACAACCTACCTGAGACAACTACTGCTGAACATCTACAGCTACGTGACTACTCTGCAGTTCACACATCAGTGGTTGGCAGGTTGTTCATCGAATCACGTTCAGACTAACAAGTTTTTTTGTCTGGCCATCTTTCGCAAGAAGCATATAACTACTTGTTTTGTAAATAAAACTACCTTTCCCTGCTGCTATTAAGTAGCAGCAGGAAAAGCCAGTTTTATTTACAAAACACATTCAGACTATTTCCCTGCCGTTCCATGGTCGAATATCGTACTCGTCAGTGCATCTGCGACCGCCTTTAGGAGGGGAGGTATCCCGAGTCCTCATCGAATCTACCCGGGGGATCAACGATGAGGTGCGGCGGAAACACTCGATGTGGCTTTTTGACAATCTTGCATATTCCGCTAGGTGCACACAGGTATTGTTCCACCGTTCCGCCTTAGATACACGGTATGCAAACATTCCGAACACTGTCTGACACATGGGCACAGAATTTACTGTACACAGAGCAGACTGCGTACACTGCTTCTGTCCTCGGAGGCGAATAGGAGATTGATGACTTTGCCATTTGGTCTCCTTCAACACTTGTTCAGCATCAGCATCTAAAATAGCGCGGTTAAAACATACACTTAAAATAGGGATGCAGGGACGCCAGTCGCTGGCTACGTATCGCCCCCTATTCATGTGATGGTTGTCCACACTTCGCTCTGATAAATATTTTTTTAACTTACGTTTCGTTTCTTACCGGATAGGAAATGACGATTCCCTGTAGAAATCTCTCCTCTTGAGAATACATTGTAGAGCCGACAAGTACGAGAACTACCGCACAATCATGCATCCAAATTGCTGACGCGAGTATTACACAGAAGAATGGAAAAGAGAATTGAGGATGTGTTAGATGAGCAACAGTAAATGTATACATCGAAGAACAAATATAAAAAGGTCGAGAGTGAAACTGTAATAATCAGGACCAAACAAACACCACAAAACATTCGTTTTCAGAACTAAAATAACGGTATCGGTTTTAACCTGCCGGTTTTTCTCATCCCTAGCTCCGATTCCCCTTATTTTATTTGATGTTCGTTTCTTCCTATATAAATGGACACGAACAAAATGTTATGGCATTAGGAGCAGAGAGATGATGACTGAAATTTAGGGAAAACATCTCACAACAATGTAAAGCACCTTTGTTTCAATGATTGATACGCCTACTCCGTCACTCTTTCGCCCTTATTTCCCGATAAAACAAGACAGGGTGCCCTTCTTCGTCCTCCGTCGATACTGTCCGGTAAAGATTCCATACCACACAGCAGTACTGCAGTGTAGGCAGTCTCTTTAGTAGACCTGCTGTACCTCCTAAGTATTCAGCCAACAAAACGCTGTCATTCGTACCAGTTTAATTGCCAGGTTAGTTGAATTTAGAGCCCTTAGATTTGTGTGATTAACCTTCAACGGAAACTTAACGGATTACCTTTAGCTGGGCAGAGTGTGCTACCCTGGTACACGTTTCACCTTCGCCTCCAGCTAATTAGCTAGCTTTGCACTAGACGTTAAAAATCTGTTCTCATTCCAGCTGTAAATGAGGGCATTCACTTTTTATGTGCTGCAGTCTTTTTCTGAATTTACAAAAATTGCAATGGAAAACTAAATTTTTCCGAAGATGAAAACATGTTCCAAGGCACAACATAGTTATGTACCTATGAAAAACTTTCGATTGGAATTTAAAAACGTGTCAACAGATAAAATTTTGTCAGTACTGTATGTAATAGTTTATCTGTTACATTCTTACTCTACTATAGACCAATGATTAGTCAGTGAAATCAAATTTAGCACAACTATTATCGAAAACCAGTAACACGTTCAAACCGTTTTGAAATAGAACGTGTTGGAAAGAAACACAAATTTCGAGGAAGCCACGATCATTAAGACATTAAAGAACTTCAGTTCATGTGCAAGTATCACTTGTTACATTGTAAAACATCTTCTTCTGTTTCAAGACACAAGTTGGCGCTTGGCAGATGCAGTCTGCCTTCACTGTCCGCACACACTGATCAGCGAGAACATTACGACCACCGGCGTAGTATCGCTATAAACCCGTCCAGGGGATAGCAGCATCACCTGGAGAGGAATGACTGGTAGTCAGACACACGCACGGTCCACATAGTATCAGCGTGCCGACCGCATGTAGGAAGGGGAAGGCGACATCTGTCTGGTTTGACCGACGACAGCTTGTGATGGCCCGAAGGCTGGGCACGTGCCCTTCAGAAACTGCGCGACTTGTCGGGTGTTCGAGGAGTGCTGTCGTGAGAGAAACTGAGGTGAAACCATGTGCAAATGTTGTAGGATAGGGCACCAGCCCTCGTTACAAATGTCTGGCGTCGTAGGCTGGGCAGATCAGTAAAGCAGGACGGGTGGCGAACTTTGGCGGAACTGACATCAGACTCTAATGCTGGGCAGAGCATAAGGTGCCTGGACACACAGTGCACCAGGCGGTGACCCACGCATGTGCCAATGTTAACTACACTATATCGGCAGCTACGATTGTAATGGCCTCGTTACCATCGGCACTGGACGTTGGCGCAGTGGAAGAGCATTGCGTAGTCTGATAAACCCCGACAACTTCTTCTCCAAGCCGACGGGAGGGCGCGAATCCTTCGTCCTCCAGGGATACAGTTTCTTGACACCTGTACTGCGGGACGGAGAAAAGTCGGCGGCGATCCCATTATACTCTGGGGAACATCCACGAGGGCAACCATGGATTCAGTGGAGCTCCTGCAAGGCACCGTGACAGACAAGGAGCATCGTACACCGGTTGCAGACCACCTACACCTCTTCATGACTATCATGTTACCCGACGGCAGTGGCATTTTTCAGCCGTAGAATTCGGTACCTGAAGAATTATCAATATATTCCAAATAGCTTTAATATATTGTATAGCACTGAAATGTGTAGACCGCGCACTATTTGCAAATTCTACGCAAAGACAATCTCATATTTAGTAACAACAATGACTGTGCAAAATGAGGGATACTTCTTATGGCGGTGTCCAGCGTACATTCCTTCCTGTGATTCTAAAGCCGGTCACAGGATAGAACTAACGAGCAAAAAAAAAAAATGTTGTTTTCCTGGGTACACCGTCCTCTACGTACAACACTTTCCTCTACTCATGTGAACCACCTCATACCTTATAGCCTGTAGGGTCGGTTGCCAAAGCCCACTGCAGATCTCTTGTCTACATCGTTTTGTAAATGGTTCTCAAATTCTGATGACTGCACTAGACGGTAAACGTCAGCATCCTCTGCAAACAATGTAACACGGCTGCTCCGATTGTCTCCTAAATCGTTTGTATAGATTAGGAACGGGAAAACGTGTAAAACAGTTCCTTGGTGAATTTCTGTTTTACTCGATGTCTGTCCGTTCGTCACTACGAAATGTCACCTTTGTGATAGAAAGTCGCGAGTCCAGTCGCGCACCTGACACGATACCCCGTAGCCACGGAGTCTGATTAGGAGCGCTTGCATGGAAAGGCGTCAAAAACCTTCTCTAAACCTAGAAATAGGGGATCTATTTGAGGCGCCCTGTGGACAGCACTCATTAATTCGTGTGAAAACGTTGAGTTTCACAAGAATGATATCTTCTGAATCCATAGTGACTATGTGTAGTTGGATCGTTTTCTTCGAGGTATTCCACAATGTTCGAACACAGCAAATGTTCCAAATTGTGACGGAAATTTGATGTCAACAATATGGGTCTCTAATTAAGCGGATTACCTCTGTTTTCCTTTTTTTGCATTAGTGCCACCTATGCAGCTTTCAAGTCCTTAGGCATGGGACTCCAGTTGAGCGAGCGATTGTGCGTGATTGCCAAGTATGGAACTATTATATCATCAAACTCTCAAAGGCACGCGAAGAAGACTACAATGTGAACCGGAAGACTCGCTTTTAATAAGTCATTTAAGTTGATTCGTTACACCGAAGTTATCTACTTTTAAGTTATTCATGTTGCCTTTATTTTCAGTATAATTCTGAAATATTTACGAGTACTTCGTTTTCTGTCATGAAGGAATTTCGGAAAGTCGTGTGTAGTAAATGCACTTGAGTAGCATGATAATCGGTGGCGTTAGTATAATTACTATAGAGCTGTGAAGGTGCTGATTGTGCCTGTCGTTGGTGTAGTTTGCGTACGACCGGTGTATCTTTCGATTTTACGGCAGATTTCGAGACAAAGTTTGGCTGTAAAAAATGTCAAATCCATCTCACATTGATATCCGCCTTAATTTCGAGTTTCTATAAAATATCTCCATTCCTGAATATTTTGCGTTCTTTTAAATCCGGCATAATCTTTTCCTCGCTTCGTTTTGTGACCTGATTTGTGTGCCATGGGGGAACTAATCAGTTTCGTATTAATTTATTTGGTGTAACCATCACAATCTCTGTCGATATTGTTTCTTTGAATTTAAGTCCCATATAGTTAGTTTGAAGGAATGGAAACTAGCTCTTAGGAATATCAGAATCTATCATTTCAATTCTTAAATTAGTATTTTTGTTGCACATAATTAAGATTCGATCAAAATAATCTCACATTTATTGTGGCCTTCTTTACTACACCATGGAACAATGAGTTAAAAAGGTGTGGGTTTGGCTTATTGGTACTAATACCTTACTCTTCATATTTGGTTTCGTTTCAGCCGAAACACATTGTAGGTCAAGTTATAAATTCATTCGTTTCGCCGCATTCCCTATCGCCGTTACCAGAATCGAGAATAAATTGGATATTTGTGGTAAGGTCTTATGGGACCAGGCTGCTGAGGTCATCGGTCCCTAAGCTTACACACTACTTAATCTAACTTAAACTACCTTACGCTAAGGACGACACACACTCCTCGGACGGGGGAGACGCGAGGACAGTGCAAAGACACCTCACACCGCGCGGCTACCCCGCGCGGCCGCAGCCGAGAGTTTACTTCACACTCGTAGGCTGTGACGGATGCAGTTGGTATTTACAATAGTTATGGTATTTAGAAAGCTTCCCTTGTGTCTGAAAATGAGAGTTTACAGTATATCTACTACAGTATATCTACTACTTGTGAGGATGAGACATGGATTTCACCACAATAACCATGCAAGAATAGAGGATTCCGCAGCGATATATGCAGAGATGATTTGGGGAATTACCAGAAGAAAAAGAAAACGTTCGATGAGGCAACATACAAGAGAAGAAATCGTAATTACGACTGTAATGAAAAAAATTGAAGGGCTGAATGACGTTCCGCCAGAAGGATTCATGATCAATGAGAAAATTAATTTGTCGAATAGATTCCAAGAAATAAGAAGAGACGGAGTCGGTGACGTTATTGAAGGTTGGTAAACCTCATCAGAAAATATACAGCGTATCGCTGATGGTAACCTCGGCTTTGAGAGCCCGTAAGCTCCGCACGCATGCATACACACACACACACACACACACACACACACACACACACTCACACTCACGTATCGTCGAAGACCATAAAACGTAAATGTCTAGAGGAGGCCTATGTCGAACTCTGGATAGGAAATGACTGATCAGGTCATGAACCATTGAATATTAGTTAACCCTGGGAATGGTACTACGGACGACTATGTGAAAAGCATTTTCATAATTACCCTTCAGGAAGACTCATTGTCTCCTATGAGGTAATTTCCCTCAGGTTGGGATGTACTGCACTACTTGACAGTTACATGCGGCGTTATTCAGATTTCAGTGCCAATTTATCGCCTCAAGGGCAGAAATAAGCGAGTCACCAATAATCACGTTGCCTCTCGCAACACAAATGTCTTCATTTCATGCAGATTGCCTGCATTTTTTTCTGTATGGGGAGATACCAGTAAGAAATGTCACCAAACATATATCCGTAAAGAGTAAAATCTGAGTGAACAAATTAAAATTCGCCCAGGAAATATTTCATGCACTTTAAGATAGGCAATCCAGCTTACACAGTCTGCCCCGTGTGCACGTGATGTAAGTGGGATTGCCTGTCTCAAGGTACACGAAGTACATTCGTGGCCAGTTTAATTCTGCCCATCCTGTGTAGCGATGCTTGGTTTTCGCTCAGCTATATCAGACAATGTTGCCCATTTTCTGCTGTAGGCAAGTAAATTTTAATTTTTATAGCTGTCTAATTTTAACGCAGACTTTGATTTGTTCATAACGGAATTATTTTTTTCTGTGATAATGGCAAGAAAACATCTGTTTCAGCATCAGTACTGCTATGGTTACCTCTTCAGTAAGCTGTATTATCACAGTATCATAAAGTACATTTGTCTTTTCCGTTAAGCAGAACACTGGCCACTTTCTTTTCTAAACTGACTGCTTGCAAATGCCAGTAAGCATATCAGCAAATCAGTCTCCAGCAAAGTTGCGAGTGTGTCAGCGGCGTGAATGGTCTGTTTACTTTCACGAATGTAGATTTCTAGATTCCTGAGTGTGCAGAATAGTGCAAATACAAGTGGCTTGGTTCAAATGGCTCTCAGCCCTATGGGACTTAACTACTGCAAATACAAGTGTGAGTTTTTTGTACGTCATGCAGTGCCATGACCAGACCAGGATCAACACTCGTGTGAGCCCTGTGAATAAGCTACTACTAACTGAAATGAAATCTCGTATAAGAGCAGAGATTGTTGCCACAATCTGGCGAAGGAGATTTATTAGTCATGGCCTGTATATAAATAACAGAAGGAGAGACAGGATGGCTGATCTACTTGCAGAAATGTAATGGGGGGACATCACACAAAACAAGAGCCATATGACTGCTGCGTCAGAGGGGTACCTATGAAGGTTAGAGACTGGATTGAGGCTCCATGTTGTAAAAGTATTTACAATAATATAAGAGCCCCACAAAATGATTAATAAGTCAGTACACTTTCATCAAGTACCTTTTTACAGACAAACATTGGCCTATATTTTGTGCCAAAATAGATTGACATTTTACATTTACCCCAGTTTAGAATTACCCTTGTCTGCTGCAGATAAAAACAATAGAAATCTGATTGGTAATTTTTCTCTGATGAAGCTCAAGGCAAGAAAATAACTGTTTCTACAAAATACTCTCTGTTGATGATGTGCTGTTACTTAGGATAAGTAAGAAAGTGCCTTTACAGTATAAATTCCTCTCAGTGAAAATTAGAATAATTAAAAACATTAGGACAAATATTTTTAAGAACAATTTGCAAGAGGTGACCTGAGATGACAGATATTATGAACAAAATGCTGAGTTCCATGATAGATTCATATCAACATTTGGACATATTTTGAAAGGAAAAGGAAATTGTATTTGTTGGAAAATGCAAGTAAAGTTCCTGTAGTAATTGCACACTACGAAAGTATATCATAAATCATTTACTCTATAAGATACATAGTGAAATGAGAGATAGGAGAGGATAATATGATTATATATTTACATGGTAGGTCACAGGTAGCAAGTGTTTTTAATAATTACTTCTCAAAAGTGATAGAAATTATTGGGACAAGCATTTCAAGAGATAAAGCATTATGTTGGAAAACCAACACATGTAAGATTCAAACCTATGGATGTCACCCATTTGTCCTTCTGAGATTAAGATAATTATTTATGGTCTCTAAAACAGATGCTCCTCTGGATTTGACGGTGTTTCCAACAGAGTACAAAGGACTTGTTTCTATATGATAATTTCTGTCTAGTCTGAAATATGTAATTCATCACTAACTTAGTGTATTTTTCCAGACAGATTTAAATATACCATTTTTAAACTCCTCTGCAAGAATTGTGTCTGAAGCACTGCCAATAACTACTGCTGACGTCATTTTCCAAAATTTTTGAGATGGTAAGAAGGTATGAATAGGTAATTTTATGTGCTATTTAAAGAACTGTTATTAAAATTTAGAAACTCAAATTTAAACAGCCATAAAATAAAAAAAACCTGTTGATGATGCTGCAACTGCTGTGAAACATATCTGGGACAAAAAAATGGTTCTGCTAAAGGCGGACCCCACACGAAAACATATCTATTGAGAAAGCAAACACAGACAAAAGAGCTTCAAACTCAAGGTGATAATCTTAATGCCTTGACACACATTTTCAAGCAAGCTCTACAACAAATTCCAGAACACCGCAGCAAAGTTACATGAAAGTGTTGTAAATATAAAATTCAAGAGAATTCGTCTTTCACATAATGTAATACCTAACTAATATACATATAAATGTAAATAGCATGTCACCTGCAGCCCAATGTACCAAACACAAAGTTGAAATTGAGTGGGTGAAGCAAGAAATTAGATACCTACATACAAAAAGCAGGAACCAGTGCTGAACGTTTCAAAATTCACCTGGAACTAGGAAATCACATCAAAATCTCTGAAATATTTAACGATATTATAAATAAAATTAAAAAAACACAGATATACAAATAAAAACCAGATGTAATAATCAACAACAAAAACTAAACGCTCTTTAAAATTAAAATGAAATGATTACACATAAAAAGAGAAAGCAAAGAAACTACACATTCCACAAACGCCTTGTCAATCTTTCTGACATACAAATAACTAACCAAGAAATAAATTTTGTAGAGTAAGGCCCAAAACACAATGTCAACACAGACATTACACCCAAGACAGTGTTGTTCCTTTTCACAGAAAGTGAATACATCATAAAAAAACAAGAAAGAAACAGTAACTCAAACTTCAATGCCGGTCTGAGAAGACAATTAGTCGGAGGAGAAATAAGACACATAACAGAGGAAAACAAGAAGAACATATTGACAGAAACAAAAACTGAAGATGAAAAAATATGCAGAAAAACAAAGAACAAACTTAAAAATAATGGGGCACTCATTATGAGGTCAGACAAGGGCAGCACTATGATAGTAATAACACAGCATGAATACAAGGAAGAAAACCTTGAAATTTCTGGAAGACAACAACATAACAAAGCTAACCAGTGACCCAACACAAAGATACCACAAAAACAGACAAACACTTCGAAAAATACCTCACACATATTCACAAAACGGAAAGCAAAGTGGCTGAAACAAAAGAATCACCAAGCACCCACACTGATCACCATAGTAAAGCTCCACAAGGAGCCCATTCCGATATGTCCCGCAGTCAATTGCAGAAGTGCACTCACATATCACATAGCCAGAGAAATGCATATATACTTAGAGAAACATTACATATACACAAATAACTGAAGCATACACAACACTGAAGAGCTGATACAAAAAAATCTAAGACATTAACATACTCACATCAGCCACACTCACATCATTTGACATCACGTCCATGTACACCAATATCCCCACCATAGAAACCATCAAGATCATCAAACAACAATATTAAGAACTGATAGAAATTGCCAAACCCCACATAAGAGAATAGGTAGCATTCTAAAACTGATCACCAACCAAAACTAGTTCTCAGTTGACAATCACTTCTACTCACAAGTAGATGCGCTTCCAATGGGGTCACCAGTCAGTGGACTTCTAGCCAACATTTTTCTCCATCAAATTGAAAATAAAGTATTTGAAACGATAGTAAGACCCAAACAGAAATAGATAATATCTTGGTATCACTATGTAGATCACACCATATACCTTCTATTGTAGATGAAACACCCAGTTGCATCCAACTTTTCCACAGTGATATGATCAAAGTACACCCAAAAACCAAATTCAAAATAGAAATAGAAAATGACAAAATGTTAAACTTCCTTGACCTCACAATATACAAACACAACATCCAACACCAATTCTCCATATTCAGAAAAGTAACCACCACCAGCAGAGACATTCACAAACATTCTAATCATCCGATTACACACAAACTAGACTGTTTCCAATATATGCTACACAGACTGATCAAAACTCCAGTCACTGAAAACAACTATAACAATGAATTATAGACAATCAGACAAATAGCTGTAGAGAGTAGATATGATACAAACACTATAGATAACTGAGTAAAAAATTAAAACAAAATTAAAAAAGACACACAACACGCAAAAGCAAAAGCCTTCTCACCCACGTACAAACACACATATGAGCACACATGAACAGGAAACACCCACAACAACAAACAGTGGTTCACCCTCACATACAACAACAAAGGATAATAATAGCCTACAGGACAGACAATTCAACACAGAGGAAACTAAGGACAACCAACACAAGGACAGACAAACACAACACATCTGGTATTAACCAACTAACGTGTTAGGATTGCAGATCAGTTTATATAGGAGAGACAAGCAGAAACTTTAATACCAGATACTTGGAACACAGAGGAGCATTAAAAAATTACATCTCTCATTCCACATTTGCTGAACAATTTATGGACAAGAAATATAACCCAGCAGAAATCAATACTGATAAAAAAAGTACTCAAATGCAGCAACAGACCCCCAAAAAAACTAATAACTGAATAAAATTATCATATGCAAAACGCCATAGTTGAAGGAAAGCAAGTAATAAATGAATACACAGCTCTCTGTAATGGAACCATGTTCTCTGCCCTCAAAGAATTATTATACAACACCAACCTGTAGAACCCCCCCCCCCCCCCCCACACACACACACACACAGATACATACATGTGTACATACACAAAATACCGAAAATAAATAAATGTAATTATAATAACAATTATATATACTTAAACCTACTCTCTCTCTCTCTCTCTCTCTCTCTCTCTCACACATTTTTTACACACACCTCTGAGAGATTCAAAGTAACCACCAATGACATCCTCAACTGTTCCACTCTCCACCATCTTGTTTTCAATCCTTCAACTGTTCCAATGTGCGCCATCTTGCTGTTACAACTAGTAAACAGACACTGTAAAAACGTAATACAGCAGGAAAACCACACCATGTAGTAAGAAGGTATGAATACATAATTTTATGTGTTCTTCAAAAACCTGTAATAACGATTTCGAAACTAATATTTACATGTATATAAACAGTAAAGAACATTCCTTATGTTTAACAGCCGTAAAATAGAAAAAAACCACTGATGATGCTGCAACTGCAGTGAAACATGACTGGAACAAAAAACAAAACTGTGTTTTCCTAAGGGTGGACCCCACCCAAACACATATATATAGTAATAAATCTTTCATAAATCTTGGTCTGGATTTCAGCAGAGTTGCTCAGCTGAGAATGCCATTTACATGGTCACTCACAAAATATTACAGACTTTAAACAACAAAACAGCAAAAATTGATATTTTCTGAGAATTATCTAACACATTTTAATGTGGGAAATTAACATATCGTCCTAGATAAACTAAGGTACTTTGGAAATCATGGTGTAGCGAATCAGTGTAATGTCATACCTAACCAAAATAATATAGAAAGTTGTGTTTAAAAATTCAGCCAACGTAAGCATGGTATGTTTCTGACTAGGTAGATATTACTTATGGGGTCTCCAATGCTCCATCATAGATCCACTATTGTTTCTCAGATACGTAAATGACATATCTAATATACGATGAGCACAAGTACTTATTGATGCAGATAACACTAGTATTGTAGTGAACCCAAAGGTACACACAGCAAGAGAGGAAATGGCAAATGGTCTCACTTGAGTTCAGCACAAATTATACATATGAGACATAGTGAAGAATAACTATGGTGAAAAACTCAGAATTTTTAGGTGACCATTTTAATTAGTATTTAAACGGTAAAAAAACATATTTTTGGACCATAACACAACTTTGTTGAGCTGCATCTGAACATCGAATCATTGCAAACCCTAGGAAAGAAATCAGTCAGTTCACATATTTTCATTGAGTAATGTATTAAATAATGGTCTGTCCTCACTGCTCAAATATGTGGTTTAAGAATGATAAGTAATGCTCACCTAGGATCAAGTTACAAACATCGGTTTAAGGAGTTAGGCATTTAGACTACAGCTTTACACTGTATATATTCCCTCATTAAGTTTGTTGATAATAATCCGCTAGTTTTCGTGATCCATTGAGAAGGATATGTGAGGGCTGTAAACGTTTGATAAGAGTCCTTTCTGACTAGAGACCAAATATCAGAAAGTAAAACATTATTTAGGTTTCACAGTACCTGGACCAAGATCGACTCAGCACTGTGCATAAATAACAACAGTAAATTCAACTCCGTTTATGGAGAGGAACTGTGTTGCTATTATTTGGCGCAAATACTTCTGCTGACACATTTTCATGCTTCTCTGTTTTGCTTGTCATTTACTGCTAGTCATTCTTTCATATTCTTGTTAGATATCAAGGATCTTATAGTTTCATGGTAATTGCCATTCTTTACACTTTTTGGATCCGTTTAGTGACTTTTTATGCCACCACTTCAATATGGAATGCCCCAGTCTTGTGCACAGGACGTTAGAAGCTCCCAGTCTGTCCATTTTTAAGATGTGTAAACTTCCTATTGACATTGAGTCTACACGCTCGCGAACTTTTCTCTCAATTACAGTTAGAATAAATTAGGTTTCTGTTAGTATCTGATCAATGACAAAGCAATAAAAATGGACAAACGAAAATGGACCAATGGATATATCAAAGTAGCAACCTGGCATGTCAAAGTAATTTCCCAAAAAGAAATAGAACTAGCAAATATTCTAAAAGATATGAATAGTGATGCTGTAGAAATCAGAGGAACGAAAATGAAAGTAACTCCTGCATAAGAGATGGGAAAAAGAAATCAAAGATTACAAGTACATAACTGGAAGAATACTCACAGTCAGAGTGAAACTGAGAAAAGGGAACAACACCATTATAATCGTATATGCATCAGAAGAAGGAAAAATGATAGATCTAGAACATTCTATGGAGAACTACAGAAGACTCTGAATAAATACAGTGACAGTAATCATATTATTATGATGGGTGATTTACATAACAGAATAAGATATATCCATGTAACAAATATAATAGGAGGATTTGGGGAACTGGTATATAATGAAAATGAAAAAAACAGTAAGGGATTTTGTCATGTACAGTAATCCAAATACAAAAAACTCACTTTTTTTAAAAAAGAAAGAGAGATATACATAAGTGTACCTGGACCACGAGTGCTTTTAGATCAGTAACTAACTACACTGATGTGAATGATAAGTTGGTGTGTCAAGAAAGGAGTACAAGAGCTTATAGAGAACGATATATAGGATCAGATCATCTTCCACTAACCTGCAGAATAGCTCTATTTGCAAAATAGAAGAACATGACAAAATAAACAAGTAACCAACAATATCAATGCGTTCATAAAGAATACTTGAAGATCTAGGAAACTTTCAAACTAAAGATAATGTAGAAGAATGGTAAAGTCTAAAGATTGTGATATATATAATAGCAGCATAATCTCTTAGTAAACGAAAAAATAAGGAAAAGAATAGGCCTAAACATCTGCAATGAGGATATGAGAAAAGCTGTTAAAGAAAACCAGGAGGCATGGATAAAATACTTAAGCAACCACACCAGCTGAGAAGTGCAATCCCATAAGGAGAGAAAATATATTGCTAAATGTTTAGTAAGAAAGGCACGTTGGGATAGATTTATTTCTAATGTCGAGCATGACATACACAGGAGACAGCAAACGGCCTGTAAGGTTTTAAAAACTTTAAACACAACAAGAAAAGGATGATACAACCAAACAGTATTGAAGAAGATCAATGAGTAAATTATTGAAAAGGATTATAGTATGATGATACAGTGCAAGAAAGTGAAACTGAAACAATATATGGCAATGGATTACATGAAGTACGGTCTGACGAAACAAAATCTCCCTTACTGTCTATTAAGAATAGAAAAGTGGCTATATTCTTAAAATATTGAGGAACGATGCTATATCTCTTAACCGAATGTTGGAAGAGTAAGAGTATCCTCCAAAGAATGTAATATTGATAGAGTGATATCAGTTTCTTAAAAATGACACAAAGGCCTATGCAGTAACTACAGATGTATCAACTTAGTAGACCCAGCACACAAGATATATGCTGAAATTTTAAATGCAGGACTTAAAAGCATAATGAAATTAATTGGGCATCAGGAACAAATGAATTTTAGGACAGTACGTTTTACAATGGATGGAGTTCCCTCTTTTTTTTTCAGTAGATAATACAAGAAATGCAGAGAATATAATACAGGAACCGACACTGCTTTTATCGATTTTAAAAAGCTTTTGACATTGTCAATGGACAGAAACTTTGGAAGATGATGGCATATCATGGATATCTGAAGCATCTAATAAATACAATAGAAAGTTTGTATCAGAACACGACTATCATTTTAGATATCAATGCAAAGATTTTATCAATGGAAATATTTCTAATGAGATACCAATTAACAAAGGAGTATGTCAAGTCTGCTCAACTACTTTGACAATTACGTACATGAAATAATGCATATATGGAAAATAAAAGTTTAGAAAGGTATACACCTAGACAGGAGGACTCTTTTAAACAACTTACAATTTGCTGACGATGCAGTGATCTTAGAAGATATAGAAGAGGATCTTCAGACAGGAGTTTACTTACTGAAAGAAGTAAGTTTGAAACTTGACATGGAAATATCAACAGAAAAACTGAGACAAATATTAGACCTTATAGTGGTAGATCAAAAGATTTTAGAGCAAACAAACCACATCAGTTAGCTAGGATGTGTGGTGACATATGGCTACAGCAAAGATATTGAGATTAAGCTTAGTATATTTATTTATGTATGTGCAACAGTTTACACAAACCTTGAAAACAAAACTGGAAAATATACTTAAGCAAAGTTTACAAAACAGTTGCAGTCCCACACTGAGTATTGAAGCGAGACCTGGATAATTGGCATAAAATAAGACAGCTGTATTTAGGCACAAGAAATAAAATTCTTGAGACTAGCTGAAGGTTGCACAATAGAAGACAAAATAAGGAATCAACATATTAAAGAAAAACAAACAAAAAATTAGTCTAAGTGATAAAATTATAGAACATAGGAGAAAATGGAACCTACACCTGGAAAGAATGGTGAGTGACAGACTCCCTTTAGAGGCTGGAAATTATAGGCGTCAAGGAAGAAGAGACAGAGGCAACGATGGGTGGCGTAAGAGGTTATTTTGCTTAATGCCTTAAGGGAAGAAGAGTACTTTGTATCTGACAGTGATTCGAACTGTCGGAAAACCCCGAATGTCGATATGGAGGGAAGGCCAGAGACACACAGACTTCATACGTCGGCTGCAGCTCGTTCCCACGGAGAGCGCAGCTGTAGCAGCATGCATGTCACTTAGGCCCTGTGTCCTAACGCAAATCTTACAGTTAATATCGTAACCCTGCACTTGTCCGGCAGCTACAGTTTATTCTCTGAAGGCTCAAATAAGCACCAATGATAATACAGTGTTTAACTTTTGTCTGTGTTTTGGTTTTACGATTCGGATTTGTGCATGCTTACAACTTTTTGTATGCTATGGAAAGTTGTTTATGTCGTGAACTCTGGCCTCATCGATGACAGAAACGACCTGCTCGTCCCACCTGTCTGCATCACCACCACTGACAGTCATCGTAAACCGGGTTTTACCTCGGCCAAGTAGGACAGAAAAGTGGAGACGAGTACTTGCTCACCGTGCAGCTATTCACGGTGAATTCCTAGTTGCGACAGCAGCAGCTGCAGCTAGAGCAGCATCTACAGAAAGACAAGCTGTGAGAATTCTAACAGCAACGAAAAGAACAGCAACGGATGGGCTCCCAGCTACCGCAAAACCAACAAGAGTAGAAAGTGCAACATCAGAATCTTCGCATTAACCGTTTGTTTACTTTGATGAGGCAAACTAGTTTTGCGAGTCTTATTTGCGTTGTTTTCTTCTTTCCCTGAAAAGCAAGTCAAATAAGTGACCATGTACATCAGAGCGCACTCTCACTATCTTCTAGTAGTAAACCGTGATCAGTGATGCAAAAATTATGCCCACCCCCACATTCCAGTTGATTGAGCTTTTCTGGCTTTTGTGCTTTGTTGACTGCCTATACGGTCACCAAATACACAGACTTGAGCGTAGATTCAAATTTAATTTCTGTGAAAGGCAACGTTAGCAAGAGTTCGCAGCTCTGGCTGCTGCCTTGCAAGTCTTAACATTGACGTGTGGTTTTCCCTGTAAACAGTGTTGCATATCGAATTATACATCCAGCTGCTGACAGTGAAGTCGATGCCAAGGCTTGAGAGGCATCTGATACAGGTCAGAGAATTGCTAACTCTGAAAAAGCTCACGAAGTGACAGCGTCACCGCAAGCTAATTTTTATCAGTCTTCTAGCATCGACAGTCTTTTAATTAGCAGTCATCGTTATATTCTACGATAAACTGACGGTAGTGTCGCCATCCTATTATTCAGTGGTTACAGCAGTAGTTAGTAGCTAGTGCCCTCATGGTGGGTAGACGTGCACAAAAGTAAGCGGTTTGTTCACAGCCTATGTAACTCAAAGCAAGTGGAAGCTCATGCGAAAGTTTCCTTTACATCACTGCCTAAGCTTTTCAAAAAATTTAGAGCGATCAGAGCGTGTTAAGTTTGCTCTGCCACGCATCAATGACCTATCTGCCCATTCCATGGTGTCACGTGTTTTGCACGCCACAAATCGAGACATCTATCAAGCGTCTGCCACCAGCTACCAGAGCGCTGCACGCTATCTTGCCGTTGACAACAGCAGCAACCGACTTGGTCAGAGCCTCATGCTATGGCTGGAAATTAATGCACCAACGGCAGAACTCCGGTTGCACACAGTCGCAGCCATGTTTCTGATTAGTGTGAACGTGTACAGGCGCACTGGCTCCCTACAGGTATGATACCCTGAAGTACAATGCACAGTCAACTCCAGTGTGCCATCAGATCACTGTCCAAGCTTAACAAAAATAAAAAAAAAAATTAAATAATAAATTGGCAACTAATTTTGTCGGTAGTAAACACTTGGGCTACAACTTGCATACGGGACTTTGATGCTTTCGTGCTTTGTGGATTCAATACTCAAGACCAAGTGAATCTAGTTTGAACTGTGATTCCATTCAATGAATTTTATGCGTTATGTACGCAATATCAGCAACTATTTGAACCTACATTATACTGTGCTGAAGTGTTCTGAGTGCACTTACCCTTAAAGTGATAGTGCCTAACGTTTGTACAGCACTTCTAGTGACCTTCGCCATGCGCTATAAAGTGGAAGTAGAACATTGCAAACTACGGAAATAATATCCCCCGTATTTTCTAGCTAATGGGCAACGTCCATGGTAGTAGTTAAGAGCCCAAATGGATCATTGAGAATTAATGGTGATTTGAAGTTCTCCATTAATACTCAAGCTAGGTAGATCCGTTTCAATTCCTAGAACAGAAGAATTGTTGGCAAAATTGGCCGGGAGGCCAATTTTTTCGGAGATAGACTTCTCTGAAATCCTATTGTGAACTGCCCGTAGATGATTAGACAAAACAGATCTTAATAATTATTCCGCTATTCAGCATGTTTCGTTATTACAGATTTTCATTTGGGATCGCAATATTTCAGAGATACCTTGAAAAACTAATCCAAGAGATCAACAGTTGCCTTTATTAATCAGAAGGCTTCCGAATTACCGGGACCACGCAGGAATTGCGCCTACAGAATCTATACATTTTGTTTGAGCAGCTTAAAGCTTATGCTCTGTTGTTTCCTGGTGCGAAGTGTAAAGCATCTGGGACATATCAGTTCACAGGACCAAAGATTGGTCACTCCAATGCGCACAATCTGATGAATCGCTGAACCCTTACAGATGGCGCAGCGATCGACTCACGTGCTCAGCCGGACACGCATTACCTCTGTGTGGAAGTAAGTCAATAGTAATCACTCAGACATTTATGTTCAAGCAGACATTGCGTTAGAATGTGGGTAAATGTGACGATGCGGCAGCACAGAATGGCTAGAAAAGGGCTCCTTATTTGGCCATGCCCATGGGCATACGATGAATAAAATTGTTGGATCTGTTTCGCGGCGGACTGTTCAATGTGTCTGCAAACAGAGACCAAGAGGCACGACGCCAGAACAGTGATAGGAAAGATAGCCTAACTGAAAGGGATCAGAGACGCGAGATTCCACACCCGACGGGAATCGCTGCAGGCAGTGAATGAAGCTCCAGCCCAGTCTGCTACAAAGAGAAAATTGAGACGGGAACTACTTGCAATGAACGTATGGTGTCGGACACTTCTTGCAAGTGCCCACTGCTCATACGGACACGTAAAGACAACGGCAAAGTTAATCAAAGTGGGAGAATACGAGACTGGTTTTCTGAACATTTCCCCACCGCATTACATCTCGATTGGCCTGCTAAATCACCTGACGTGAATCCCACAGAAAATCTGTGGTACATCTTTGACCAGAGCGTAAAACCCCGACTTCGGCATCCCCGCAATTTGGTGGAACTGCGAGATGGATTCTCAGCGAACGGTTTAACCTGGATGCGACGCACCTGCACGACCTTGTGGACACTTTCCAACTGAATCCAGGCGACCGTCTGATTCAGGGGGAGAATTACATCGTGTTACATGGTACCTGTAATGATTTACCTAGGGGTGACTAATTCTTTTTTCAAGGCAGCTTGTAACACGGTAAACAAGCAGGCAAACATATTTAGGACTGAATAAGGGGATGTACTGAAACTAATCTGACGAAACTTATAACTGGATGAAACTGGATGAACTGGCTAAAATGCTAAGCAGGCAATCGCACGAACATGTAGGCAATCAGAATTTCTTTCAGCTAGTGAAAGAATCTAATTTATTACATTTTTTGGCCTTCTCTTGCTGAAAGATGCAGTGGACCTTCGATGTAAATATTTCCACGTTTAACTTGATGATGCCTGTCAAATGTTACAGTGTTCTCTCTATGTCCAGATACATGAAGGGTGTTGGTACTTCAATCTGAGGATATGTTGTCGCTGCTCTACAGAATGAAATGATATCACCTAGCGTTTCTATAACTTTTTTTCAAGAACAGTTATACTGGGACAGAAGACGATGCATTGTGTTCCACACTAGGCAATATAAGCTGTGTTGTTAACACCTCTATCTGCATTTAAACTATGCCTAGTAGAGATTCTTTACAAAAGGAAATTTCAAGAAACGCTGCAATGCTTACCAACCAGAACTGTGGTGTCAAGATTCTCTAAGGCATTTACAGACTGTGTTTCCTTTAACCAACTTCTAAATCAGGCAAAAATTTAATTATAATATGTGATGCAAAAATAAACACACTCATACACACAAACATGGGCAAGGACAAACGAACTGACCAATCACGGGTTTAGGAAAGAAGAAAGAAGGTATTTTTAACGAGTTTTTCTCTACACGAGGAGAAGTTCTGCTTTCTTTACATTCAACACAAGACGCTCAACGACAGAGCCGGGCCAAGACAAAGGTGGAACATAGCCAGAGACGATGGGGCAATAAGACGTTGATGAAAAGTCGATATCTCGAAGGCAAATGTCTTTGACACCGAATGGAAATTAGTTATAGTAATAAGTAACGATTTCGTTTCATGTGCTGTAGTTTTCCTCTCGATTCTTAGAGACAATATCTCTCTAAAATAATAGAAGTACTCATATCAATTCTAGATACCACTCAAGGTTTTATTGTTGTTGAACTTGAATTTTGGTAGTCTTCATTGTTTCCATTTCTTCTGCAAATGACAGACTATTGCGTTTGATGCCTATACGTTGCCCATTGTGTCGCAGATGCAATAGATGATTCAATGCTCTACGTTTGTATAATATATACAGGGTGAGTCACCTAACGTTACCGCTGGATATATTTCCTAAACCACATCAAATACTGACGAACCGATTCCACAGACCGAACGTGAGGAGAGGGGCTAGTGTAATTTTTTAATACAAACCATACAAAAATGCACGGAAGTATGTTTTTTAACACAAACCTACGTGTTTTTTTAGTGGAACCACGTTAGTTTTGTTGGCACACCTGAACATATAAAGAAATACGTAATCAGTGCCATTTGTTGCATTGTAAAATGTCAATTACTTCCGGAGATATTATAACCTAAATTTGACGCTTGAATCCTCCGACGTTTACTGTGCGTGTTGTAACAAACACGGGCCACGGTCGGCGAGCAGCGATGACGACCGTGTTTACGAGTGTGGCTGTAGTGCACTGTTGTGGTTTGGTCTAGCTGTCGCTGTGTCCGCATGTAGCGCTTGCTGCTATTGTTATTCTGCATTTGTCTCCGCACGCAGACCAACTGTAGTACACCGTGTTACCAGACGTCTGTGATAGTGTAGTGTTGTAGGAACTGTGGCCATGGTGTATTCGAACTCTGAAAAGGCGGAGATTATACTCATCTATGGCGAGTGTCGACGAAATGCAGCTGAAACCTGCAGGGTGTATGCAGAACGGTACCTGGACAGAGAACATCCAACGAGCCGCACATTGCAAAACATCTACCGCCAACTGTATGCAACAGGTATGGTCGTAGCACGCAAGCGGGTCCGTAACAGGCCCGTCACAGGAGAAGCGGGTGCAGTTGGTGTGTTAGCTGCTGTTGCCACGAACACACACATGAGTACACGGGACATTGCTAGTGCCGGTGGACTGCGTCAAAGTAGTGTCATGTGAATACTGCATCGTCACCGCTTTCACCAGTTTCATGTGTCGCTACATCAGCAATTACATGGTGATGACTTTAATCATCGAGTGCAATTCTGTCAATGGGCATTAACAGAGAATGCGTTGCAGTTCTACCTGTTTACCGATGAAGCGGGTTTCACAAACCACGGGGCAGTGAATCTACGGAACATGCATTACTGGTCCGTGGACAATCCACGCTGGCTCAGACAGGTAGAGCGACAGCGACCGTGGACTGTAAATGTATGGTGCGGAATCATTGGCGACCACCTCATTGGTCCTCACTTCATTGTAGGGGCCCAAACAGCTGCAACATACATCGCGTTTCTACAGAATGATCTGTCAACGTTGCTCGAAAATGTCCCACTGGAAACGCGTCGACGTATCTGGTATCAGCATGATGGTGCACCTGCACATTCCGCAATTAACACTAGGCTGACCCTTAACAGGATGTTAGACGGGCGTTTCATAGGACGTGGAGGACGCATAAATTGGCCAGCCCGTTCTCCTGATCTTACACCTCTGGACTTCTTTCTGTGGGGTACGTTAAAGGAGAATGTGTACCGTGATGTGCCTACAACCCCAGAGGAAATGAAACAACGTATTGTGGCAGCCTGCGGCGACATTACACCAGATGTACTGCGGCGTGTACGGCATTCATTACGCCAGAGATTGCAGTTGTGTGCAGCAAATGATGGCCACCACATTGAACATCTATTGGCCTGACATGTCGGGACACACTCTATTCCACTCCGTAATTGAAAACGGAAACCACATGTGTACGTGTACCTCACCCCTCATGGTAATGTACATGTGCGTCAGCGAAAAAGACCAATAAAAAGGTGTTAGCATGTGGACGTAATGTGCTGCTCCAATCTCTTCTGTACCTAAATTCCATCACCGTTCCCTTTGGATCCCTACGTAATTCGGTGCTATGCGATACACACGATCGAACGGCGGAGGAGTGGTACTCAAGCGTCAACTTTAGGTTACAATATCTCCGGATGTAATTAACACTTTACAATGCAACGAACGGCACTGATTACGTATTTGTTTATATGTTCAGATGTGCTAACAAAACTAACGGGGTTCCATTTAAAAAAACGTAGGTTTGTGTTAAAAAACATACTTCCGTGCATTTTTTTATGGCTTGTATTAACCAATTACACTAGCCCCTCTCCTCACGTTCGGTCTGTGGAATCGATTCGTCAGTATTTGATGTGGTTTACGAAATACATCCAGCGGTAAAGTTAGGTGACTCACCCTGTATATTAATTCAAATCAGCACCTGGAACACACCATTTTTTTGCTTTAGGAAGTCGATGGTGTTCTTTAATAAAATATGAAATTTGACCACAACTTTCACCACTGGCAGTCGTATTTTTGTAACTTTTTTATACATATAGTGCGTGTAGTTCAGAACTCAAATGCCAGGTTTTCAAAGCAGTTCGATGCAAATCTCAGAAATTAGGAATATAGAGAAAATAGATTCTGAAGTTTCCCAACCGTCTATAATGTCCTAAAATAGAGTGCATGCTTTTCGACAGGCAGTGATGCTTTGTGGTAGAAGGTTCACCTGCCATTTAAGAGCTCTGGTTTCGTTTCCCCCCTCAATACAAATATTTAAACAGAGGTGGATATTACACTTGCGTTTCTGCGAAGCGTAAAATACATGAAGATGGTTAAAATCGGTAGCATTGCAATCTGGTAATAGCTACTTCGTGTCTTGTTTCTGCGTTATTTTCTTCATTTTTTCCAAATGTCTATGTTCTTTAAATATAAACTTCATCAGGTGTATCAACATATATCTAACTCTCATTTTTATGAAAAGGCACATCTTACTTCTAATTACAATTGCGCTCAAAAATTGTGTTTGCTGCAAATTTAAATTCTTGATTACCAATCTTTTATAAAAGATAGTGAATAAAGTTCGTTTAAAATTAAAAAAGTACGATATATGGAATAAAAACAGCCACCAGCAGCGGAAGGTAGGAGACGAAAGCTCTTGACATAGGTTTCAACCCATAGAAATGAGCCTTCTTCGGAAGTCTTATTACCTAGAAATAACTACATAACCTCTTCATAAGCGTTCCTAATAAAATGTTGTGCTTGTGTGATTTTCATAAGCCTACTTGTCCTATTGTGACAATTTTTGATGCTTTCTGTCACCCACTGCCTCCAGAATTTATGTTATAAAAATGTTCAGATTTTGGCATGTGGTACAGTTACATCAGCTGTTAGCTGCGGCTGTAGACGGCAGGGTGTATCACGGCCGTCGAGGCGCAGTTTTCTGTTCACACATGAATGTTGCTCCGCCAGTTGTATGTTTGTCCGCTGCTGGTCACATACGCCACATCTGATATGTCTATTATTTTATGTATGCCAGCCAGACGGCTGTTTTTACGATTGTCAATTGTAAATACAACTACGCCTATTGGCGGCACATCATGATCAGCATGTAAAACGGAAGTTGTGGCTTAATTTAATAATTCATAACTTTTGGCCTCTTTAAAGTATGTCAGTGCCAATGTTAGGCACTTGGCCAGCCGGCCACTCTGCTGTGTTTTGCACATGACCATTCAGACTGCATTTATGATAACAAGTGGACGTATTTTTACTGCATATTGTAATAACTTTCCCTGTGTGTTTGTTGTGTTTTCATAACATCTTAGCTTTCTGAACGTAACATTTTTATCTGTATATACTTATTTCTAGTTAATAGGACTTCTGAAGATGGTCCATTTATGTGGGTTGGAACGTAGGTCGGGAGCTTCTAACTACTACTAACTTCCGCAGCCGGTTACTGTTTCTATTCCATGTATTACATTTGCAAAGTTGCTGTACATTAAAAATTGCGTTTCCATTCGTCCTTACGTATTTTATGCTTCACGGAAATGCTCACGAAAATTCTCATGGAAATGTTACTGTTTATCTTGTAGTCTTCAGTAAACGTTTATTGATGTTGTAAGCTTTGTACATTAAAATGAAAACGTTTATATGACAAAATTGGAGTCCAAACTAATTTCATTAGCACGGAGATACAAATTATGATAAATGTCTTGTGGCGACGTAAACATTTGACAAGTAGCCTAACTGTAATATCTTTGTGTCTCCGTGACGGACGAGTTAACAGCATCTCTGTGTGTTCTCCTAGGTTTTGTAAGATCTCTTTCACTATAGTTTACAAGTGCTCCTAAAATCCAATTTCGTAAACCGATTGGGCTGTCAGGTTATGTCTTGTTTCCAAAACAGGCTACTAATACGGACAGAGTGATTTATTGTGCAACGGAAAAGAAGCAGAAATGTGAGACTGAGCATGAAGATATCTACCTCTAATATTTAAGTGAAGACCTACAGAAACTGTGCTGACTAAATCAGAAAATTGAAAAGCTGTTTTCCATACGGCGTATTTAACTGGGCAAGCAAATCCGCTTCAGACCTCAACAAGTGAACACGACAGCGAAAAATGTTTTCCGAAATTCGGTTTTCGTCTTCCGGAAGATATGTTACATGTGAACGTAGTGTTTGTTTTCGCTTCGGAGTATTTTGTTCCTTGGTCTTCGCTATTGATTAAATGAATAAAATTATAACATTTGCGACGTCGGTATTCATTTGAAATTTGTAGCTCCCTCAGTTCCACAGAAAAGACGGGAACAGTGTGTAGTAGTTGCTGTGAAGAAGGATGGCTTTTGCCGCGTTATGTATTGTGAGCAGGTATTCGACAGCGAAATCCGTTTTCAAATGCGTCACGCATTTTTCGCATGATCAGCCAGTAATTGAAAAGAGAACAATACAACTTCAGTAGTCACACATGTAACGCATATTTTACCATATCAGACAACTGATACGGTGGCGTATACACGCATTGGGTCGGAAATTACAAGGTAGCGAGCAGCACTGGGAACTTAGTGACATTTCAAGAAGCAAACGGCAGACAATTAAAAGCAGAAGTACACTAGTGGCGGTTGGGTGTTATCTTACGCTGAGATTATGTGGCCTTCAGAGATGAAGGGCAGTTAAAGCTGGCCAGCTAAGTTTATTACAGAAGACTAAATGCATGTAACGGATGCTTACAATTAAAGTGCAGCTATGGCAGTGAAACTTGGTACATTTCTAATACATTAGATGTACGCTGGAAAAAAAAATTAGTTCCAGTTTTGGCCATGATGTACAAATGTGGCGCTGTCTGTGCAAGAAAGACGTATAACAATGTTTCTATACGCAATGGACTGGGAACAAGACGCGGGTAGAAAAGGTCAAACAAGCGAGAAAGGCGCAATGTTGATACTATTAACAACCCCTTACAAAAATTTGTTGAATATAAGCACTGGAGACATTGACGAGAAGCTGTATAGCGCCAGATTTGCTCATGGTGGTCAAAATTGGAAGATTTTTTTTTTTTTTTTTCAGCGTGGACAACGAGCGAGGTGGCGCAGTGGTTAGCACACTGGACTCGGATTCTGGAGGAAGACTGTTCAAACCCGCGTCTGGCCAGCGTGATTTCCATAAATCGCTTCAGGCAAATGCTGGAATTGATCCTTTGACAGGGCACGGCTGATTTCCTTCGCCATCCTTCCCTAATTCGATGGGACCGATGACGTCGCTGCTTGGACCCGTCTCCCAAGTCTATCACGGTAGTAAATCGGTTCCGTGTTAATGCGTGTGAATATCTAGCCAGTTTCTCTACGCTGTGATAATCACACTCCATACAGGACCTCTGTGAGTGCCTGCAATTTAATTATAACCACTTGGTATATACTGCTGAGCTGTGTTCCGTCACACAGTTTTAATCTTCCTGGAAGTTCAAAACATCGCACTTTTCGTCACTGAGGGAAAGATTAATTCTAACAATAATGCGTAATGGTTTTCATCATTGCTTTCTCCACTCTGTTACGGCACGTCATACTAAGGGGTTGAAAATTAGGAAATTTTATTAAAACTCATTCGCATTGCTACAAGCAAAGTGCAGTCACGTCAGAGGCAGAGACGGAACCAGGAAATGAGCAGTGTGTCGCAGGTGAGCCCGGCCTCAGCATACTGCAGCACCGTGATGAGACAGAGAGAGGGCGAGCTCAGCAGAAAATAGCATGGGACAGGAAACCAACAGAAACGCGACACGCATATTCGTTACTCACATGCATATTCGTCGCTCAGGTGGCGTGACCTAACGGACACCTGGTCGAACGATTGGTTGCTCCCTCTCCCCGCAGCAACCAGTTTCCGTTACTCTTGGGTCCCCCCCCCCCCCCACCCTCCCTCCCCTCGTCCTTGGCACTGTGAAGGTAACTTGTAGTTTGCAACGGTGGCGTCTACTTTCCTATAGCAAAATGTTCTGTAGTAAAGACAGAGATTAGGGGTGAGAGTGAATGAAGTTTATGGACAGCTTCATCTCTAGTGACATCAAGTTTCAATGTGTATAAACTGAGGTAAGTTAGTTGACAAAGTGACAGTTATTGATTCTGTCTCCCAAAACTCAGTATTCTGTTGTCAGCCTTTGTCAACCGGTTTCGCTGACAGATACGTCAGAGAAAGAAATTTGGGATAAAAATAGTGGTTCTGCCGTTCAATCGAGTGTTCTCGTTCCACGATAAAACCTACGCTTCTCCAAGTACGGTTGTCTCCAAAATATCTGGCGGCTGCCTCCAGTCTTCCGCCCATTCACACCCAGAAAGGTCACCCTCCGTCATCACAGCACTCCGAGATGATTAAAAATCATGAATGTTCTAGGTTTGTCACAGCAATGGACGTAGCAGTGCCTGGGCACATTCAGTTTACTCTCTTCTCTGGTATATTGTTGAACGGATGACAGTATATTAATTATCTAGAACGTAAACGTATTATCGCATGTGAGGAACACAAACCTTTTAATTACATTTTAGCCACTTAACAGAAAGCCATAGTTCGAAAAATCTAGTAGAGAGACTGCTTACACTACGCTTCTTCGTTCTCTTCTGGAGCTTTTTTTGCGGCACATTGGACCCCTAGGAGATAGGACTGACGAAGGACACCGAAAAAGTTCCAGTAACGGCAGCTCATTTCGTATCATCGCGAAATTACGGAGAGAGTATCAGGGAAAATATATGCTTGTTGAAGTCGTCAATTTGTAAAACAGGCCTTTTTCGTTCGGCTAGACGTTTGACAAAATTTTAATCACCAACTTTCTCCTCCGACGGTGAAACTATTTTTTTTTGTTCCACATACAGAGGGAGAAACGACCATCGTAATAAAATAAGAGAACTCAGACGTCGCAAGTGGGCTGTTTTTCTCTCAGGTGCTGCTCGAGAGTGGAAGAGTTGAAAAAGGTCTGAAAGTGGTTCTATGAAGCAGCTGCCAAGTACTTAAATCTGTATCGCAGAGTAATAGTGCAGATCTGTTGCAGGCACTTATATTACAGAAGTGTGACGAAGCTCACGTGCATAGCGAGGGGTAGGAATAAAGTTTGGTAGAGATATGGGAGAAGTGCCACCAGCTCAGTTGGAGAACCAAGGGAGTGGAACCTGCAATGGTAGAGCCGCATCGGGTTCATCAAACGCTACAAAATCACTGAGAAAGTATAATCAGAACGGCCGGATGGTGACTTGCACCTCGTTGTTACCGGAAACGAATCCTTATCCTGAAACGCAGCGCCAGGACAGACGTTCGATCTAGTAGAGAGATGCCTCTGAAAAAGGGTCAGCTAAAAGAGACTGATTCAGAGCATCGATTCTGCGATATAGTCCTCGTTATCATAGCACTGGAGCTAGCAGCTGAGAATTAAAAACTTGTGTGTGCTGGTAGAAGCTAGATGTGAATGAGCGTTCAATAGAAACGTATGCTAAGGCGGTAGTACTGTAAGTTCACACGCATAAAAAAATGAGCGACCTAGCACAATGCACTCGCAAGCAATAATGATTCAGCTGTAACCGTCGACGGCAATTAGCATACAAGGTGGCATCCCGGGTGTATTGTCTCACGGTGAGCTGCAATAAAAGTAAAACTGATTCGTTGACGTTAGAAGGTTATATCGCACTAGTTGCCCAAGCAGACACTGCAGAGTTCGTCTGCTTCCAGTTAACTGTCGTCAACCGCATTTCTGCCAGGTAAGTCAGACGCAGTAGCCAGATCACCCGAGTGTACAGTGTTTTGGCTCCGTATCAAGAATACTGTTAAGATACTACTACCACAGTCCAATATAAATTTCATTTTCTTCCTTTCCTATTCCTCCTCAGCAAAGATAAAGTTGTGATAGCGTACCTGAGGTTTGTGTTTGCTATGTTCGCTGTGTAGTTGTCATCTAAGGAGTAACTATTTTTCATTTAGTATTGCTGTGGGATTACACATATACTAAAATGATGACTTTTGCGTCCATAAATTGCTGTATTCGAGAGATAAATTTAAAGAATGTAATAATTCGCGAGAGAGACGAACTTCGTAATACATCGATAATTCACTGTGTGAAAATGTAACAAAGCAGTATCTAGAGATTCATAGTTGTCTGAAATATGCGAGTCATGGCCTCTGTGTCGTAAATGTGTAAATGAATGTGTTAGTTTTTGGCTGTGCAACGTGTTTACGCGTTCATCGTCATAAGTCAATCTTTCTTGAACTATTGTGTAAAATCTTTTAAAAAGTCTGTGAGACTCGATGGTTTACGGCGATGCAACGAAATGTGGTCTGAAAGTTTACACTTGACTTGTGCTGTTATTTTCGCGCATGGGTTCCAATTCAAAATATTATGTACTCATTCCCCTTTACGTGTCCTAGAAGGCTCAAACGGGAATTTCCGAACACCCTGCATGCATTTTGTAAGCTGTTTATCTGCCAATAGCTGCTTACTGACCTCATGTAGACTGCGAAATAACTCGACGTGTTATGCAAACTGCTTTCCTATTTCATGTGGCACATAGAACACAAAGTAAGTGTATAACAGAACAAAGTGTCTGACCGTGAATTTAATATTTGATGATTTTGGCATACCATTTTACTATTAGAGCCAAGCATATTAGTTCCTCGCCATAAGGAGTGATGAGTCTAATCCGCGAAAAAAGAACAAGAACTTTTGCCGTATCCTGTTATGTTAATTTCCAGGAGTGCCGCTAAGTTTAGAGTATGGAGTATGGATTGGGGTACGCAGTTCGCAAACAGGAGACAACGCCAGGCTGCCTACGACAGTTAAGTAATTTAGGTTAAACATTCCGACTGCTAAAAGGCGTTTTCGCCAGAGTAGTTATAACTTGTTAAACGTTCTCTCTTCATGTATGCAATTCGTTTAAACACAAATTTAATTAACGAATGGGTCACTCTTAAGCAGCAGTTTTGTGACTTTTCATTGTAGTGTCGCAAATCAATAAGTGGTTGTTCCACTATCGTTCAAATCTCTTCTGTTAACTCAAAACAACTCTTACGTCGTTGTTGAAACTAGTTCTAGAGGTAAATTATTTTAACTGTAAGAACTGATTCGATAACTTTACGTGCTTTATAACATCATTTGGTTTCTGAAAATTTTCTGCTCATCCGCGTAAAATTCAGCTTCTTGCTATCCTCGTCTTTCCCTGTGTTCATGTGTTTATTTCCCGATACTTGTAAGTTATAATCTTCTATTTGTGTGTACATTTCAAAATGTGAGGGATTTGTAGCATTTACGCTAAGTATTAGGAACACGCGTGGCTGTTGAATTCGCCAATACTGCAGAACTGGTGAATCAGGTTTCTTCGTTGTTGCAACGGCTTTTCATGTCATTTTACTGATTCTACCGTATCTGAAAGATCGCTTCAACAAAATTTTTCCATTTTCAGGCAAGAAGTTTCATTAGATAGTAGCCCGTTTCGTCACAAGACGTAAGTTAAATGAACTGGCGCCGTTACGCAATGACGCTATTACCACATGTCGTTCCATAGATATTATTCTCACCTTGACAATGGGATTGCATTTTAAAAATATTGAAAAAGATGAAACTTTGGATATACTTCAGTTACGAAATGAATATGTCTGTCATCTTGTAAAAGAATTCATCTCACGTGTGACAACTAATGATGAGAATAAGATATTTTACCACTAAAATGTCTGTACATTGTCATGTAATACCAAAATCTCGTTTTCGGTTTGCCCATTTACTACACAATACTATCTCGAACAATGCACTGAGCGATCACACACTTATATGTTCATTAAGTGCTTTGAGAATGGCCTCGGAAGCCAGTTCACAACGAAATATATAATAAATATTATTGAGGATCAACAGTAGGCCTACTGTGTATTTCAAATTTTAATATACAAATGTTCTTCCATGTATCGGCAGAACATTGTATAAATGGCATTTACGAATACGTTATCAACTTGCAGTCCCGTCTACATCTACATGATGATCTGCAGTTCACTGTTAAGTGCCACCTTCAAGCCATTTCTCTACCGTTCCACTTTCGAACAGTGCGCGGAAGAAACGAACACTTAAAACTTTTAGTGGGACCTCTGGTTTCTCTTACTTTATTATGTTATCATCTCTCCCTATGTGCCTTGGCGCCAACCAATTATTTTCACACTCTGAGGAGAAAGTAAGTGATCGAACTCTCATAAGAAGGTACTGACACAACGAAAAACGCCTTTGTTTTAATGATTGCCACCCAATTCGAGTGTCATATCCGTGGCCCTTTATCTCCTACTTTGCGACGATATAAATCTAACTGTTCGTCTTCGAATTTTTTCGATGTCCTCCGTCAGTGCTATCTGATGTGGATACCACACCGCAGAGCACAAACCCAGCGAGGGCAGACAAGTGCAGTCTCAGGTTTGCTTTCTCCACAACATTATCAAAATCATCGTTCCAATTTAACTTATTCGTAATTGCAATTCCTAAACATTAAGCTGAATTTATAGCCTTTAGATCTGTGTGATTTATCGTGTAAGAGAAATTTAGCGGATACCTTTTTGTACTCATGTGGATGACTTCAAACTTTTCATTATTTAGAGTCAATTTCCATTTTTCTCGTCACACATGTATCTTGTCTAACTTATTTTGCAATTGGTTTTGATAATCTGATGATTTTGCAACACAGTAAATGACAGCATCAACTGCAAACACTCTAAGACGGCAGCTCAGAGTATCTCCTAAATCGTTTATGAAGATAGGGAACATCAGAGGTCCTACAACACTCCTATCGGGAACTCCAGATACTACTCCTGTTTTACCCGATGACTTTTCGTTAGTTACTACGAACTGTCACATTTCTGATATTAATCACAAATCCAATCGCACAATTGAGACGACAGTCTGTAGGCAAGCAATTTGATTAGAGGTCACTTCTGGGGAACGGTATGAAAAGCCATCTATCCCCTGTTGATAGCAGTCATTACTTCGTGAGAATAAAGAATGTTTCACAGGAACGATCTTTTCTGAATCCGTGCTGGCTATTTGTCAATAAATCGTTTTCTTCGAGGTAATCCACACTTCGAACACAGTATATGTTCCAAAATACTGCCGTAAAACGACGTTGGTGATATGGTTCTGGAAGTCAGTGAATTAAACCTATTTCCTTTCTTGGGTTCTGGTGTGACTGTTGCAGATTTCCAGCCTTTACCTAGGGATTTTTCGAGAGGCGAGCGGTTGTATATGATTGCTAAGTATGCAGCTATTGTATCAGTATGCTCTGAAAGGAACATCACAGGCATACAATCTGGGCGTAAGTCTCGCCTTCATTTAGTGGTTCAAAATGGCTCTGAGCACTATAGGACTCAATTGCTGTGGTCATCAGTCCCCTAGAACTTAGAACTACTTAAACCTAACTAACCTAAGGACATCACACACATCCATGCCCGAGGCAGGATTCGAACCTGCGACCGTAGCAGTCGCACGGTCCCTGACTGCGCGCCTAGAACCGCGAGACTTCATTAAGTGGCTTATGCTGTTCCGCTACACAGTGGGTGTCTACTTTTAAGTCATGTCGACTGTGTTTCTTGATTCGAATTCTGAAATATTTACCCCGTCTTCTTTCGTGACGGAATGTCAGAAAACCGCGTTTAGTAACTCTGCTTTTGTGGCAATGTCGTCAGAAACCTCGCCACTTTTATCGGGCAGTGAAGGTATCGATTGCGTCTTGCCACTGGTGTACTTTTACGCGACATGACTCTCTTTGGTTTTTTTCGCCAGATTCGGAGACAGAGTTTCCTTCTGGAAACTATTACAAGCAACTCTAAGTTGAATTTACGCTAAATGTCGAGCTTCTGTACAGCTCTGCCATAGTAGGGGATTCTGCATTCTTTTAGATTTGGAATTTTTTTCCTTTTCTTCTACAACAGTGTTATGATATGTTTTGTTTACCAAAAGGCATCAGTATCAATTCTTATTAGTTTATTTAGTATATATCTCTCAATTTCCGTCCACACTATTTCTTTGAATGTAAATCACATCTCGTCTACGATTACTTGGTGAAACTGGAAAGAATGGAGACTGTTTCTTAGGAAGACGTCAAGCTAAATTTCATCTACTTTTTAAATAGATGCATTTCGCGTTTATTTTTGGAGGGCTTGAACATTACAGTATTCAGTCACGCTACAACGACCTTGCGCTCACTGATCGTTGAATCCGTCGTGGTGTTCTCTGTTTGCTTAGGATTATTTGTTGGTAAGAGGTCAAGTATGTTTCCGCAACCATTTATAACTCTAGTGGGATCCTGAACCAACATCTCAAATAATTTTCAGAGAAAGCATTCAGTACGATACCGGACGACGTTTCATGCCTACACCGATTTCAAATATGCTTTTTTCACTAATGTATCGAGAGTAAACTGAAGTCACCACCAACTATACCTAGATGAAATGAGACTCAGGTTTCCTTTGAACTGTTCATGTATTATCTAAGTCGGGTGTCGGTAAAGGGAAACAATTACCAATTTATGTCAGTTGTCTACTATAACCTCTGCTCATACTAACTCACAGAACTATCTACTTAAATTTCACTACAAGATGAACAACTTCTGACAGCTATAAACACTCCAACACCAACTGTATTCAATCTATCCTTTCTGTACACTTTTAAATCATATTTAAAAATTTCGGCTTTAGCCAGCTTTCCGCACCTATAACGATATGAGCTTCTGTGCTTCCTATTAGCACTTAGGGCTCTGGTTCTTTCCGAACACAGCTACAACAATTTACAACTGCAAGACTGTTTTTTCTAGGTCTACCTTCCTGTGTTTTCCCTATACCTTTCTAAACTGGCACCGTTTCTTTAGTTTCCCAAGATCCTGTAACCTACTAAATCGCCCAGCCCCTTCCACACAGCCCCACTATCCTTGTAGCTGCTTCCTGTGTGTAGTGTACCCATGATATGTTAAACGGAACCTGTAAACCCACTACCCTACGGCTCAAGTCCAGGAATCAGCAGCCCACACGGTCGCAGGTCCGTCAGAACATTTGATTTAGACCGTCCACTCGGTTCTGTACCGGAGGACCACAGTCGTTTCTGCAGATGGTGAGCTCCACATTGATGCTGCAAGCAAGACAGTCTTTACTACTTCAGCTAGCCACCCACAACCAACCACAACCAAATAGAATCTCTTTCAATCCAAAGGAAGAAGCATCGTTAACACTGAGATGAGCCACCACCTGAACCTGGCTGTAACTTGCGCTCTTCATGACACCAAAAAGCAGACTTTTCACGTTTGGAATGCCTCCTCCAGGTATGTACACAGAGCGCACAATCGATTCTTCTAATGGCAGACATATCCTTAAGGGATCCCATTACATGCCTAAAGTTGGAATTCCCAACTGCCAGTAATCTCACTCTCTTTGAATGACCATACCTTGCAGGCGAGACTTCCTTTGAAACAGTGCAAGCGATTGCTTCTGTCTCAGGGACACTGTCAGCCACAGCCCCCTGTGATGTCATTCGCTGTTTACCCGATGCTGAAACGTCCTCGCACTCGACCATAGATGAGGCATCAACCTCAGTGCGAGGAGTAGCCGGGATGGTCAAAGTAGTGGACAGATCGGGGAACACACAGGCGCACTGGACATCCCTCTCGCATCCATGCTTCCTCCTTTCTCCCTCTCCAACCCCCGCCAACACCACCTGCCCCGCACAATGGTGCCCATTGCCCATTGGCAACAGCCTCAAGCAGTTCGACAGAAGTCAACACTGCCTGGAACTGTAAGTAAAGAGTCACCAGCTCAGCTCGCATATGAACACACCAATCACTGTTCCTATCCGTTCTAAAAACGGCGAAAACATACTCTAGAGACCAACCATATAACTAAAACCAAGTCGTCCTGTTCGAATCTTGTAAGAATATATGTCAAACGAACGATGTACAAGTCTTATCTGCTGCGGGAAGGTAAGGTGTTGCCTCACTGATAGTCTAAACGACGTTGAATTGTTCAGATCAAAACAAACAGAAGCCTTTACCATACGAGAACGATACAAGAGCTGCGCATAGTAGCACCGTGGTCTGGGCGGATTGCCACGGTTCGTGCGGCTTCTTCTCCCGTCGGTCGTTCGAGCCCTGTCTCAGGCATGGGTGTGTGTGTTGTCCGTAGTGTAAGCTAGTTTAAGTTAGATTAAGTAGTGTTTAAACCTAGGGACACTTGACCTATGCAGTTTGGCCACAAATTTTCAAAATTTTGCTGATACAAGAGTCCATAAAAGTTATGGTTCTTTGTACTACAACTGCTATTCAAACGAAAGATTGTGCCTAGTAAGCGCTCAAACACGTAAGAAATTTAGAATTAAAGTAATAACCATACACATGACTGAAAACTAATCGCTCTAGTTTGAAGTTCGTAAAATTGTGTAACAAGCGAATGGTGTACTGATGGTCTAACGACAATGGTTCGATTAACAATAGCGGCATATGGATACTTCCACTCCAGTGATAATGGCTCCATAGTTTTATTACCACTTGAGTGATAATAAGCTATATTGTTTTTTCCACAGAATTGCTACTAATGCTACGTTGTTATTTCCACTGTGTTGCACTTTCTAGAACACAAATGAATATTCGCCCACCTGACTCGATCAGGCGTTGTTGTTTATTGCTCCGTGCTTTGCTGGCTACGCCTGCATTAGGTAAAGGTTCATGTTCAGCTATTTTTTTCTTCATTTTGGATGTTACATTTTGCTTCATGGAAGTCCCATTCAAATACGATTTTGAGTTTTTACCCATACATTGTAAGTAAAATTCACAAAGTCTTCGTTTGGCTCTCTGCTTTCGAAACGAATAAACTTACCAGCGTGCAGACAGCCGCGCGCAGTGGCCGCGCGGCTTGAGGCGCCATGTCACGGACTGCGCGGCCCCTCCCGCCAGAGGTTCGAGTCCTCCCTCGGGCTAGGGTTTGTGTTGTTCTTAGCATAAGTTAGTTTAAGTTTGTTTAAGTAATGTGTAAGACTAGGGACCGATGACCTCAGCAGCTTGGTCTCTTAGGAATTCACACATTCTTTTCCTTTTTTTTTTTTTTTTTTAACTCTGAACTTTCAACTCGTACTCTGATCTGAGTGACGCTCTTAAGGATTTATCCCAAAAAAAGACTTTTGGGTCGTTCGTAGTTAAGTCGAGCATCAAATACCTGACAATTAATGACCGTTTTGTGTAGCCAGAAATACACACATCAAAAAAAGTTTTGCATCACCCTGATTCCCAGAACTCCTGAAGATAGACGTTGACTTTGGATATTGTATCATAGACACAGTCCCTTCGACTATTCAGAGATGTCACTAAACCCGCCCAAAGATGTAAACAACCATGCATGGGCAGTAGCTGACCGATGTGGCCGAGCGGTTCTAGGCGCTTCAGTCTGGAACCGCTCGACTGCTACGGTCGCAGGTTCAAATCCTGAGTCGGGCATGGATGTGTGTGAGGTCCTTAGGTTAGTTAGGTTTAAGTAGTTCTAAGCTCTAGGGGACTGATGACCTCAGATGTTAAGTCCCATAGTGCTCAGAGCCATTTGAACCATTTGAACCATAGCAGCGCATATTAGACGGAAGGGGTCCGACTGCCGATCAGTTCCAGTCATTCCACCAGGAAGGAGGTACACAGCTCGTGTTGTCTGTAGTTCAACCATGCCTAGACGTTCAATACCGCGGTTCGATTGCATCCCCATTGATATAAATCAATGCCCACTGGCGGCTAATGTCTTTAACTCCTTTGTGTCTTGATTCATAGTAGTATTGTTCTTCAGGACATGTCTAAAAGAACAGTCAACACATAAAAAACAGTCCAACCTGCCGCTAGTAACAGTTTGTTTAAAAGGGGAAGCATTTCTGTCTAATGTTCACATAGAGCATAACTTCCATAAACTTGTTCATGAATTGCTACTTGAAAAAAGTGATTTGATTAATTTGGCTGCTGCTGACTTATTCACAGAATCATTAAAGGAATGCATCGTACGCTCTAATATCAAACAGGTTTTTTAAAATACTTGCTCTGGCTTGTAGACTGACAGGCAAATATCCTTCGGTTTAAAAAACGGTTTAAATCGAATTGGTATGACTGTCGTGAATGTGCGTATACATTTTCAGAAGGAAACTGCAAACCTTCATGATAAATTACACGGATCGTATTGAAGCTCAGAGCAAACACATTAAAGATGGAATAAACAAATATGCAAATATGCTAGAACGTTTCCGTAAGTTTCATGAAGATTATTGTGGGTAGTTAACCAAGTGTAAAATACTCTTTCAATGTTAATCCTTACCCATTCATAAACGATGTGAGAAAACGGCTTTCAGACTGTAGCGCAGAAAACATTTTGCAGCAATATCCCCTTTATCGGGAAAATGGAGGCTCCAAAACTGCATTTGACTAGCACATAACACACTGTGACAAATCTACTATATTATGCCTGTGTAAACGTAGGCTTTCACGGCCACTGTCACATTCAAAAAAAAATTTTCTGGGATTGTGACCGCATTGTCGATATATATAAAACTACCGACGTTTCGGTCCTTGTTGCAAGCGACCTTCTTCAGCACGTTTTTGTTTAGTGCTGTATGATGGAACTTTGTTTCTTATATACCTGCAGACATGGCTGTTGTCTAATTCCGATGAAGTGGAGCCATATTAGAAATCTTTAATGGTGTTTTTATTATTTATTTTTTAGTTTAAGAAATCAGGTGCGAATGTGGATTAGTGTATGCAGGCGAAACCTGGCCACCCATTAGCACACTGATATCTGAACACGAAAGATGCATCCGACTAAGACAGCAAACCAAATCAGCAGTGGCAGAACACCACGATGAGTACTGGCGAAACAGCCTCTTACTTTCAGGAGGAAGATTAGAGAGGCAATAGAAATAGCCAAGCGACAGGCCAACACGAACAGAGAAGATGGGTACCGGCTTCCGACATCTTGGCTGCCAGCAATAACAACGCTACGGCACAATATCTCACGTGAAGCAACACATACAGGCACGCCAGAGACCGCAGGGACACAGAGTACTGGCCCGCCTCGGCCGGAACTAGAAAGTAGGAAAACAACGCCACGTCACAGCTGTCGCCTGGTTTTCCATTCGCCGATTTCAACAACTCACAAGCAGTAATGCAAACACCAGTCAAAAAGTCGAGTTTCCACCAATGAAAAGAAATAATAAAAACATCAATAAAGACTTCTAACATACGTCTCCTTCATCTTAAACAGCCTATCAGAATTATACAACAGCCATGTTTGCAGGTATATAAGAAACAAAGTTCTTTAATACAGTAGTAAACAAGAACGCCTTGAAGAAGGTCGCTTGCAACAGGGACTGAAACATCGGTAGTTTTATAAATACTGACGATGCGGTCACAAACCCAGAAAAATTTTATTGAATATATTATGCCTGCTCTTGCAGTTTTTTTCTAATAGTTTGGTCTCCAGTGTAAGCACATATTTCATGCAAATAAATCTTCAGGTTTACTATTAGTAACCTGGGATGCGATGATTGAGCGGTTTAAAGGGCAAAGCAGTACCACGACAAAAAAATGTGCTTTGGATAATAATGATGCGATTACCAAGATTGGCCCAATGCCTAACTTTAATCCATAGCTGACATTTGCAAAAAGGTGACTTAAAATGCTAAACTGTGTAAGGGCTTGTGTGACTGGGCAGGCACATTGGGTTACATGGACTTTAGTGAAAAATTTGCAGCAGTGAGGCGGTTGTTTGGTGAATGGAAAGAGTTAGGTCAACTTGTCCAATGTGCCTAGCATAAATTACCAATTCGCGATCGATGTGTGTTAATCCTTGTCGTACGGCCATGATCACGTCGGAAACCTTTTGGCGTCAATCACATGCGTACAAATAACAGCTCTGCCAATGAACTGCCCCTTAACACCTTGTGTAAGCGATACTGCCGCCATCTGTGTATGTGCATATTGCTTTTCGCTATCGCATGACTTTTGTCATCACAGTTTATGACAAAGGCAGTACCATTGATCAGACTCAGTTGTGAGCTAGCTCACCCTCAAAACTCTTGCAAAGCACCCCGTATCAGACCTCGGTTATTCAGATCACTGAAAGTACATGTGCTAGAGTGAGGACACTAGGAGGCTGTATGGATATTTGTTGTGTACAGAGAAGGAATTTGTCTGCAAATATTGAGTCATGGGGCCAGGAGAGAGCTCGTGTGTTTCTTAGTGCAGGTTGATTATATTAGGGGCAGGCATGCATTCAGGGGCACACCTATTATTCTCCTTTGATTGACAGGTGCTTAACCTATTGCCCTCTTCTGATTGAGATGAATATAACTTATTGTTCTGTTGATTTCCATGTCACCACACTTAATCTATTGTCACCCCTCCCACTGCCCCACCCCCCATTAGGAATGGAGTGCTGGTGCATCTTGCTCATGTTGGTTGCCTGCGTCAGGGGCAGGTATTCACTCAAGTACTTTACCCATTGTTCTCCTTCGATTGATAGGTCCTTAACCTATTGTTCTGTTAAGTGGTTTTCCATGTCACCCCCATTTCCTTAAATTTTTGTACTGCCTTTGATGGCAACTTAAGTAATCAGTTATGCCCTCCCACCATTTCCTGGTACACTTTTCGAATGTCACATGCTTTTGAACGCCATTTCTGGCGCATCTTTCTCTGTCACCCACCCCATTAAACCACTGTACTGCGTTTTACATACAAATTATTCGAATTAACTTAGTGTTCTACACTTAACCTTCTGTTGTGCTCTATGTCATCCACTCACACACACCCTTCACTTAACTATTGTACAGCTAACACCATGTTGATATAAAAAAATTATGAAAATTCATTAAATCGATATTCTTCACATGTATGGGGTACTTTTCTTTCATTCATGGCAATCTGTCTTAGAAAAATGTTCATTTGTAAAGCGCACTTACTAGTTGGGTCTGATTCAAGAGATTGAGAAGGTTCAAAGAAGAACGACAAGATTCGTGACTGGTACATTTAGCCATTGCGAGAGAGTTAAAAATCTCATTGAAAGTCTGAAGTGGAACACACTTGCAGACAGACGACACACTAAACGGAAGGATCTGCTCACTAAATTCCAAAATCCTATCTCCACCAAGGATGTGGAGCATATATTATTACCACCAACTTTCATATTGGGCAATGATCACCATTCAAATATAAGGGAAATTAGAGCTCGTACTGAGGTGTTCAGACGGTCGTTTTTCCCTCACATGATCTGTGAGTGGAACAGAGGGAAAGAAACATGACTTGGCGTAATCAGTGCCTCACACAAAACACTGCTTGATGGCTAGCAGAGTATATATGTAGATGTAGATTTTGACATAGATGGGATATAGTGTAAACAAAAGATCACTAATAAAAAACACATCCCGCCACCTGACGTCCGACGTCGATGCCAAGGTCCGGGTGCCCCGGCGGTCCACTCTAAGCTACGACGCGACCATTTGGGCCCCAAAGGATGAGGTAGCGGCATCCCTTTCATACTTGACACCTGAGAAATTCCTCTCGAAACATGTAACCACCTCGCCACCGTTGCTGACGAGACCAGATGGGAGCGAAGACCTATTTGCAGAGCACAGACCATCGAAGGAGTGTGTGCATGGACACCACCACCGGAAGCAAACCAGGGTGAGCTATCGCTCTCACGCCGCTGCTCCGTACAGCGAGCAGGTGAAAGTTGCATCTACTTTCGGGTATACAGTTAGAGTTCTTCAAGTGTTATGCTGATGTCACAGAGCTCCAAGGAACGCTCACGCTAGCCCCATATGCGAGATGCCTCTGGGCAGCATGTGTGTTAACTATTGCTAACACGATACTGATGTCACAGAATACCACAGGGTGCATTGTTCCTGATGGGACAATGACTAACGGTGTTTTCACGAGCGTGCACAGGCTTTTAGCGCTTACCATTGCTAACACGATACTGACTTCACAGAATAGCACAGGGTGCATTGTTCATAACGAAACAATGATTAATGGTGTTTTCATGAGCATGCACAGGCTTTTAGCGGTGAGAACGTTTAACTTTTCTGAGATGTATATTGACAGCAGGACGACCATTTAGCGCGATGCGTCAGCCACGCTGGATACACATGCACGGCTAAACACAACTCACATGTCCCATTCACAATGAATGTGTTTGACTTTCTAAGAGCTTTAGTAGCACCAGCATATGAAAGCTTTGGTCCGTTTTGGATGATTTACAAGGAACACTGTCTTGTGATGCTTCAGATATTTTGCACTCATTTGAAACTCCAACTGAAAAAACAAAGCATTCAGCTCTCACACTGTTTATCTACACACTGTGCAAAAGTGCATTGATTACAGATTCGACACCAGTACCAGAGATGTTGATGCGGATGCTACATTTAAAAATATGACATACATTTTATTGTGGAAGTGACTGCATTTCACATATACACTAGGAGACCAAAAGCATCTGGACACTCCAAAAAACCATACGTTTTTCATATTAGGTGCATTGTGCTCCGACCTATTGCTGATACATCTACATCTACATCTACATCCATACTCCGCAAGCCACCTGACGGTGTGTGGCGGAGGGTGCCCTGAGTACCTCTATCGGTTCTCCCTTCTATTCCAGTCTCGTATTGTTAGTGGAAAGAAGGATTGTCGGTATGCTTCTGTGTGGGCTGTAATCTCTATGATTTTACTCTCATGGTCTCTTCGCGAGATATACGTAGGAGGGCGCAATATACTGCTTGGCTCTTCAGTGAAGGTATGTTCTCGAAATTTTAACAAAAGCCCGTACCGAGCTACTGAGCATCTCTCCTGCAGAGTCTTCCACTGGAGTTTATGTAACATCTCCGTAAGTCTTTCTCGATTACTAAATTATCCTTTAACGAAGCGCGCTGCTCTCCGTTGGATCTTCTCTATCTCTTCTATCAACCCTATCTGGTACGGATCCCACACTGCTGACCAGTATTCAAGCAGTGGGCGAACAAGCGTACTGTAACCTACTTCCTTTGTTTTCCGATTGCATGTCCTTAGCATTCTTCCAATGAATCTCAGTCTGTTATCTCCTTTACCGACGATCAACCTTATATGATCATTCCATTTTAAATCACTTCTAATGCGTACTCCCAGATAATTTATGGAATTAACTACTTCCAGTTGCTGACCTGCTATTTTGTAGCTAAATGATAAGGGATCTATCTTTCTATGTATTCGCAGCACATAACACTTGTCTACATTGAGATTCAATTGCCATTCCCTGCACCATGCGTTAATTCGCTGCAGATCCTCCTGCATTTCAGTACAATTTTCCGTTGTTACAACCACTCGATACACAACAGCATCGTCTGAAAAAAGCCTCAGTGAACTTCCGATGTCATCCACAAGGTCATTTATGTATATTGTGAATAGCAACGGTCCTATGACACTCCCCTCCGGCACACCTCAAATCATTCTTATTTCCGAAGACTTCTCTCCATTGTGAATGACATGCTGTGTTCTGTTAACTAGGAACTCTTCAATCCAATCACACAATTGGTCTGATAGTCCATATGCTCTTACTTTGTTCATTAAACGACTGTGGGGAACTGTATCGAACGCCTTACGGAAGTCGAGAAACACGGCATCTACCTGTGAACCCGTGTCTATGGCCATCTGAGTCTCGTGGACGAATAGCGCGAGCTGGGTTTCACACGACCGTCTTTTTCGAAACCCATGCTTATTCCTACAGAGTAGATTTCTAGTCTCCAGAAAAGTCATTATACTCGAACATAATAAGTGTTCCAAAATTCTACAACTGATCGACGTTAGAGATATAGGTCTATAGTTCTGCACATCTGTTCGACGTCCCTTCTTGAAAACGGGTATTACCTGTGCCCTTTTCCAATCCTTTGGAACGCTACGCTCTTCTAGAGACCTCCATACCAGCGACCGTAGATATCGTGAGGAAGCAGAGTGGGGCTCTCCGCAGAACTCTCTGACTTCTAACGTGGTCAGGTGATTGGGTATCAGTTGTGACATAAATATGTACACAAGATTTGCACATGCCTAAACATAATTGGGTCCTCTGTTTCCGATGTGATAGTGAAGTGGAAACGTGGAGGGACATGTACAGCATAAAACCATGCAGCCCTCTGTTGGCTGACAGAGACCGCCGACATTTGAAGAGGGTCGTAATGTGTAATAGGCAGACATCTATCTAGACCATCACACAGGAATTCCAAACTGCATCAGGATCCACTGCAAGTACTATGAAAGTTAGGCAGGATGTGAGAAAACTTGTATTTCATGGTCGAGCGGCTGCTCATAAGTCACACATCACATGGGTAAATGCCAGACGACGTCTCGCTTGGTGTAAGGAGTGTAAACATTGGACGATTGAACAATGGAAAAATGTTGTGTAAAGTGATGAATCACGGTACACAATGTGGTGATCCGATGGCAGGGTGTGGGTATGGCGAAAGTCCAGTGAATGTCATCTGCCCGAGTGTGTAGTGCCAAGAGCAAATATCGGAGGTGATTGTGTTATGATATGGTCGTGTTTCTCATGGAGGGGGCTTACACCCCTTGTTAGTTGAGTGGCACTGCGACAGCACAGGCCTACATTTAAGTTTTAAGCACCTTCTTGCTTCCACCATTGAAGAGAAATTCGGGGATAGCGATTGCATCTTGTTGTAACCACAGGAACAAGCCAAGTCTAATTGCAGTACCTTGAGAATAGTACGTAGGAAGAAGTTAAAGTTGTAGCGCTGGACGCCAGGCGTGGCCGAGGGGTCAGCCGAGGCGGCAGTCAAACTGCTGGGCAGCGGCGCTTGATAAGAAAGCAAACAGCCAGCAGATACAAACGAAGGTCTGTGTAGGGACTCATGATAAGCAATCAATTAAAAAGTATCAACAGTAAGCATTCCTGGCTAGAGAGAGAGGTCTGGGAGTGGAGAGAGAAAGAAAGAGGGCCCTTGGTGGGGACCGCACTACGTCATGAGGAGCCAATGAAGGGCTCAGGACGCAGTGCGTGACCATATAGGGAGCGGCGCCTCTGCCCCTCCACTCAGCCTCTGAAGAACAATAGCAACAACAATGTTTTAACGATACCAAGTAAGGACACGTTGCCTTCGACGCTACGTCATGCCAAGCGCTGGCGGGGTCGAAGGGGGAACGCTAACAAAACCCGAGAGCACGCCGCTCTGAGGTCTTGTCGTGTCGGGTCTTGTCTGGTGAGGGCGAAGAGTTAAAGAGTGATAGCAGCAGCCGACTTGCGCTGGGGAACGGGCTGTAGGCAGGCAGCCGGAGATAGTCGCTGGAGAGCGTTAAGGCTTAGCCGCGGGACTCTAACGTAGGGTGTTAGGAAACGTTGCAGAACTTCTAGTAGGCAGTCGGAACAGTGGAGTCAGTCACCGTCTCTGTGTTAGACTTGGCCTTCCTGTGAATGCAATCACCGCGCAGTTAGGGTGAGCTGTATTCAGTTAGAATAAACTGCAATTTGTTAAAGTTATCAAGACTTTAATTTCTACCACCTTCCTAGCCTTGTGAAAACCAGGGATTTCTACTTCTTAGCCAGATCAAAAATTCTCCCTCTCACTAAGGTCAACCGGCTAAAATCCCATCCACGAACCGTGTCGCTCAATCCCTCGCAATACCCACGCTTTGGACGCGACAATCTTTCAACACGATCGAGCAGCTGTTCATAAAGCATGGCCTGTAGTGGAGTGGTTACACGACAATAACATCCCTGTAATGGACTGGCCTGCACAGATTCCTGACCTGAACCCTATAGAATATCTTTGGGATGTTTTGGAACGTCAACTTTGTGCGAAGCCTCACTGACCGACATCGATACCTCTGCACAGTGCAGCACTCCGTGAAGAATGGGCTCCCATTCCCCAACAAATCTTCCAGCACCTGACTGAACATATGCCTGCGAGAGTGGAAGCTGTCATCAAGGCTAAGGGTGGATCAACACCATACTGAATTCCAGCATTACCGATTGAGGACGCCACGAACTTGCAAGTCATTTTCAGCCAGGTGTCCGGATATTTTTTATAATGTAGTGTATGTAATATATGCCACACACACATTAGTTGTACGTACTATACTTCTTCTGCGAATTACACCCTGCAGTTTCATTTTCACGCAGCCCAAATTGCACAGGGTGCATTATGATGTCATATATCCTGAACCACGTGTCGTACGTTGTGGAATTATGCAGGTACATTCAGTGATACTGTTTTATACTGTCTGCAAAATTTGTGGTGAATAGAATTAGCAGTAAAGTCGTTATAAATTAAAATGTCATGCTTGATGCGGCAGTTTTTCACGGGTCTCAGTATATATATGAATGTCACCTGAATTACGTGTCGTATAATATTATAATTTCACAGGGAAATTCAACAGTATATGTTGATGCGGTATAAGAAATATATTGTGAGTAGAGCTAGTAACAGGGAAGTGATAAATTTAAACACCTTGCATGAGGTGGAAGTTTTTCACGCGTCTCGGTTTATATGGCGTCGTAACTCCTGAAGTGTGTGTCGTACAACATTATAATTTTGCAGGTACATTTAGTGATGCATGCGAATATTGTCTGTAAAATGTCCCACGATCACAGTTACTAATGAAGCAGTAATAAGCTAATACGTAATGCTTGCAGTTTTACTGCATCGACAACGGAAATGTCGAGAGCAATAAACGTTATTTTTTTTTTCAATATTTCGTGAGGAATGTCAGTGCGAAAATGTTTCCTAAATGTTTCAGATTGTGTGTAAAGTTCCTTGCAAGACAATAAGTGCTCTCATTCCAAATAATGGATGAATAAAGTCTGGGAATTCGTCTTTGGTGAGCTTTATTTTGTTTTTCAACCCCCCGCTCCATTGATAGGTACGTCGTTCTTACCTCCACACCGTTTCTTCAAGAGTAGAAGATATATGTATACCAAGTTTGGTTGAAACGGATCCAATGGTTTAGAAGGGGATGTGAAAAATACATAAATACATGGGACGTTCAGTTAATAATAAAACACATTTATATTTTCTGAAAACAGGTGGTTCAATTCAGGGTTCCCATGCACAGTATTATTCTTCACAGTTTTGTTTGTTGTTGTTGTGGTCTTCAGTCGGAAGACTGGTTTGATGCAGCTCTCCATGCTACTCCACCCTGTGCAAGTCGCTTCATGTCCCAGTACCTACTGCAACCTACATCCTTCTGAATCTGTTTAGTGTTTCGTCTCTTGGTCTCCCTCTTGCTGCCCTCCAGTACTAAAATGATGATCCCTTGATGCCTCAGAATATGTCCTACCAAACAGATCTTTTCTTCTAGTCAAGTTGTGCCACAAATTTCTCTTCTCCCCGTCCTATTCAGCACCTCCTCATTAGTTATGTGATCTATCCATCTACTCTTCAACATTCTTCTGTAGCACCACATTTCGAAAGCATCTATTCTCTTTTTGTCTAAACTATTTATTGTCCACGTTTCACTTCCATACATGGCTACACTCCGTACAAATACTTTCAGAAAATACTTCCTGACACCCAAATCTATACTTGATGTTAACAAATTTCTCTTCTTCAGAAACGCTTTCCTTGCCATTGCCAGTCTACGTTTTATATCCTCTCTACCTCGAGAATCATAAGTTATTTTGCTCCCCAAATAGCAAAACTCATTTACTACTTTAAGCGTCTCATTTCCTAATCTAATTCCCGCAGCATCACCAGATTTAATTCGAATACATTCCATTACCCTCGTTTTGATTTTGTTGAAGTTCATCTTATACCCTCCTTTCAAGACACTGTCGACTCCGTTCAGCTGCTTTTCCAGGTCCTTTGCTGTCTCTGACAGAATTACAATGTCATCGGTGAACCTCAATGTTTTAATTTCTTCTCCATGGAATTTAAATCCTACTCTGAATTCTTCTTTTGTTTCCTTTACTGCTTGCTCAATATACAGATTGAGTAACATCAGGGACAGGCTACAAACCTGCCTCATATCCTTCCCAACCACTGCTTCCCTTTCACGCCCATCGACTCTTATAACTGCCATCTGGTTTCTGTATAAATTATAAATAGCCTTTCGCTCCTTGTATTTTACCCCTGCCACCTTCTGAATTCGAAAGAGAGTATTCCAGTCAACGTTGTCAAAAGCTTTCTCTAAGTCTACAAATGCTAAAAACGTAGGGTTGCCTTTCCTTCATCTATTTTCTAAGATACGTTATAGAGTCAGTATCGCCTAATGTTTCCAATATTTCTACGGATTCCAAACTGATCTTCCCTTAGGTTGGCTTCTACCAGTTTTTCCATTCGTCTGTAAAGAATTCATGTTAGTATTTTGCAGCCGTGACTTATTAAACTGATAGTTTGGTAATTTTCACAATTGTCAACACTATTAGATGGTAGAGTTTTGTCACGGCTGGCACTCCCAGGGGTATCGGTACTTCTAATGGAATGTTGTCTAGTCCTGGGGGCTTGTTTCGACTTAGGTCTTTCAGTGCTCTGTCAAACTCATCACGTAGTATCATAACTCCTATTTCATCTTGATCTACATCCTCTTCCATTTCCATAATATTGTCCACAAGAACGTCGCCTGTGTATAGACTAGAGATGGGTAGTTCGCGAACGAACGGGTGTAAAGGAACGGTTCTTTAAGATGAACGAAAGGACCGAGGAACGAATTCCAAGGAACGATCGGTTCATAGTTCACTTCGGTCGCGGCGGTCTACCTATAGTTCCCGGGAACGAGGAACGATAGGCCCATAGTTCACTTCGGTCGCGGCTGTCTACTTATAGTTCCCGGGAACGAGGAACGATCGGTTCATAGTTCACTAGTTCACTTCGGTCACGGCGGTCACTTCGGCAGTTCTCGTTCCATCCTCGATCGCGTGCTCGTCTCAGTCTCGGTCTCCCTCGGCCGCACTCGTCGTTCTTCGCATGACCACCTGTCTCAGTTCCACTGCCGACTGCTTCTAGTTAGTTCAGTATCCAGTTGTTCGTTTCGTTCACTGCGCTCGCCTATTTTACATGTGTTCCAAACTGTTCTTGCACTTGGTTTTGGCTATTCAGCGTCCACGACCGGTAGTCGAAAAGTATTTTATAGTTACGTAAATTTCATAAAATTACGTTGTATGTAATAGGTACGTCTTTTCAGGCAACAAAGGGGCATATCGGCTCACTTCATTATATCGATGAACCACAGAAGACATACTTATAACAAGGCAAGTTTTTTTGTTATGCATGTATTTTTTGGTTTCATCGACTTGATTTAGCAGCTAACTTTCAATAATTTGCTTAATTTTTAGTGTAAGAAAATTCATATAAAATGATTTTCATGTATTTTTGACATACAAAACATTACATTTAGGAAGGCACTAATTATTTTTAAATTTGGTTGTTTCCAATTTGCATTACCTGCTAGCTTGGTTTCTTTGAAAAAAAAAAAGGTGGGTTGTGGGTCATTTTGGCTCAGTAGGAAAAGCGGTGCCTCTCCATTTGAAAAGACATAGATTGCCATTAAATCGTATTTACTCATTATTTCAAAAGCATTCGTTCAGAAGGAGCTTTCAAACCAAAAACTTTATTACTGCGAACTTAATTATTGTTATTATTGCTGCATTAACTTTAAAAATGCAACATAAAAACCTAATTTTTACTAAGCTTGTGACACAAGTATGAAAAAACCACATTTTATTTTATGCTTCCATAAAGTCTCTACTTCGCCTACGAACTCAGAGACAACGTGAAGTATATATAGGGTGTAAACGATTATTGTTTACAATGTAGTATAGTTATGTAGTGGAAGTCGAAACGAAGAATTTTATACAGGACACTTGTGGTATATTAAGTTGGGAAACCGCCACCAACTGGTTTACAAGACTACATGAGCTATAGCCCATGTGCGTCGCATGAGATTTTCATGTTATCTTCTCCAGTTCTCTACACATCGTCATCGATTGTTTCGCAATTGTTGCTTGCATTAGCTTGTTCTTTCTTCACTGTCTAATTATTATATGTTTGTCTGTTTGTTTTATCTGCTCGTAACGGGCAACACATCGTCCGTAATTGGCCAGCAGTCTGTACTCGAGGCCGGTATTCCGTGCGCCACCCTATATTATTTCCCTGCGATCAGCCACACAAGGCTACACTCGGCTAAACGAGAGGTTGTGCAGAATCACAGAAATTTCTTCTGAAAGTGTGTAAGAATTCTGTAATGAATAAAAACTCTATACTCCCGGGGGGGAGACAAGTGCCCCTTCTTGGTGCCCTCCATCCTTTAGTCACCTGCATTACTAGTTTTCAATTTTTCATAAGAACCATATACCAAGCACAAATGAACAGTGGACAAGTAAAAACGAACGGTTCGCAAAAAAGAATGATCAGCAGTGAACTAGTTCCCAACGATGAACGAGTTCGCCCATCTCTAGCATAGACCCTCTATATACTCCTTCCACCTTTCTGCTTTCCCTTCTTTGCTTAGAACTGGGTTTCCATCTGAGCTCTTGAAATTCATGCAAGTGGTTCTGTTTTCTCCAAAGGTTTCCTTAATTTATCTGTAGGCAGTATCTATCGTACCCCTAGCGATATACGCCTCTACATCCCTCCATTTGTCCTCTAGCCATCCCTGCTTAGCTATTTTGACTTCCTGTCGATCTCATTTTTGAGACGTTTGTATTCCATTTTGCCTGTTTCATTTACTCCATTTTTGTATTTTCCCCTTTCATCAATAAAATTCAGTATCTCTTCTGTTAGCCCTGGTCTTTTTACCTACTTGATCCTCTGCTGCCTTCACTATTTCATCTCTCAAAGCTACCCATTCGTCTTCTACTGTATTTCTTCCCCCCACTCTTGTCAATCGTTCCCTAATGCTCTCCCTGAAACTCTCTACAACCCCTGGTCCTGTCAGTTTATCCAGGTCACATCTCCTTAAATTCCCACCTTTTTGCAGTTTCCTTAGTATTATTCTACAGTTCATAACCAATAGATTGTGGTCAGAGTCCACATTTGCCCCTGGAAATGTCTTACAATTTAAAATCTGGTTCCTGAATCTCTGTCTTACCATTATATAATCTATCTGAAACCTGTCAGTATCTCCAGGCTTCTTCGATGTGTACAAACTTCTTTCATGATTCTTGAACCAAGTGTTAGCTATGATTAAGTTGTGCTCTGTGCAAAATTCTACCAGGCGGCTTCCTCTTTCATTTCTTAGCCCCAATCCATATTCACCTACTACGTTTCCTTCCCTCCCTTTTCCAACTACCGAATTCCAGTCACCCATGACTATTAAATTTTCGTCCCCCTTCACTATCTGAATAATTTCTTTTATCTCATCATACATTTCATCAGTCTCTTCGTCATCTGCAGAGCTAGTTGGCATATAAACTTGTACTACTGTGGTAGGTGTGGGCCTCGTGTCTATCTTGGCCACAATAATGGGTTCACTATGCTGTTTATAGTAGCCACCCACATTCCTATTTTTTTTATTCATTATTAAACCTAATTCTGCATTACACCTATTTGATTTTGTATTTATAACCCTGTATTCACCCGACCAAAAGTCTTGTTCCTCCTGCGACCGAACTTCACTGATTCCCACTATATCTATCTTTAACTTATCCATTTCCCTTTTTAAATTTTCTAACCAACCTGCCCGATTAAGGGATCTGACGTTCCACGCTCCGCTCTGTAGAACGCCAGTTTTCTTTCTCCTGGTGACAACGTCCTCCTGGGTGGTCCCCACCCGGAGATCCGAATGGGGGACTATTTTACCTCCGGAATATTTTACCCAAGGGGACTCCATCATCATTTAACCATACAGTAAAGCTGCATGACTGGTACCACGCGCCTCGGAATTTGAATCCCCGCCAGTTGTCATGGGCGTCGAAGACCCCTAGAGGTGTGAGTGCGCCACACTGGAACACGTGGTTCCAGCGGCCAATAGCGGCGTCCCCGATAGACTACTTACGTCCCTGCCTCTCGCTCAGTCAGCCAGTCTTATCTCGCGTGCGTCTGTAGACACATCGCCTCGCGTTAGACGGCTTACTTACTTTCTTGTTCTGTGTACGAGTGGACGTGTCTGTTAGGTTTCCTTGTGACTCCGTTGTTCGATCTTGTTGTTCGTTCTGTCCTTTGTTGGCCGTGTCCGTCCTCTCCCGTTGTGTTGTTGTTCGCCGCCATCTCCGCGAGTCCCGCCGCGCTTTCCGTCATTTCAACCCCGCAACCGTCCCGGTCGCAGTTACAACAGCACGCCCTCTTGAAAAATTACGACTGTAGTTTGCCCTTGCTTTCAGCCGTTGGCAGTACCAGCATAGCAAGGCCGTTTTGGTTAGTGTTACAAGGCCAGATCAGTCAATCATCCAGACTGTTGCCCTTGCAACTACTGGAAAGGCTGGTGCCCCTCTTCAGGAACCACACGTTTGTCTGGCCTCCCAACAGATACCCCTCCGTAGTGGTTGCACCTACGGTATGGCTACCTGTATCATTGAGGCAAGCAATCCTCCCCACCAAGGGAAAGGTCCATGGTTCATGGGGGGGGGGGGGGGGAGGACTGTTTTGGTTAGAATAACATTATTTTTCAATGTAACGTCCGCTCAAACGCGACGATCCTACGTTACCTTGCTGAAAGTGCCTGTGCGCCCGCATAGCCCTCTCAACTGGTCGACGTCGAAACCAACGTCTTGCATCAATAACCTCCCAATTACCCACGTACTGCTTTCCACGAAGTGCCTCTTTCATTGTGCCAAACAGAAGGAAGCTCTGTGTTGCCTTCTCTTAGGCAGCGAGAAACCCATCGGGCACAGACGAGTACCCCAAATGGTGGACGAACTTGTCAGCACTAGCAATAGAGATGTGTAATTCAGTAGCGAGATATTTGATTCTGATCCGTCGATCACATTTGAATGAGAGTGTCCGCACGTCCCGACACTGCAGGAGTCACAGCTCGGTGAGGCCAGCCGGCATGCGCGAGTTCGGACTGGTTTGCGTGATGCTGTTGCCCAACTACTCACCGTGCTTTTCATCACTGCTATATCTCCGTAGACATTCTGCAAGCGTCTTTGAATAACTGCGATGCTCATGTTTTCCACCTCTGTTACCGTGTGCGTTTTGAAGGCTACGTATAGCAACGCCACCTGTCTAAACTTCATGAAATTGTAGACACTGAAGCGGGAATATTCCACGATGTCCCTCAACAAATTCTGTACTTTTTCAACTGAAGTTAGTTGAAAAAAAGTGTATTGCGTTAGTTACTGAACACCCCTCATTCATCCATTTTTATCATATGCGTGGATACACGTGATTCATGATTTATGGTTGTTCCTTTTTTTAGATTTAATTTTTTAACTTAAAACTTTTTGCTTCGATTAGCCTCTTCCTCATTGTCAATTTTCTACCATTCTATTCGGAGCAACCCGTTTCTGCTTATCTTATGAAGTTAACCAGCCAAAAGTTCCTGTAGAACAGTTATAATGTCGAGTTTGCAACATTTTCTTTTAATTTCGTGAATCACTGTCAAACAACGTCGTTCGAAATCGAAAAGACTGACTGAACATGTATTTTCACAGATATAGGTAATCTTTCATTTTCTTGACAGCTGAAAATGGTTCACCCTTTCACACATTTAGCAGAAGTGTTATACACCTAACAGCACACAAACCGTAGGTGGCCCTCAGGCTGAAAACCGTGTTTTTATAATCGTCAGTATCTGTCAGAATTCTGATGCTTTCCACAGGGGCACTGCGCGTACGATGTAGAAGAAAAATTGTGAAACTGCCCTTTTAATTACAGGTGACTTTGTTTAAGAGCGAGAGGCTACTGGCTCTGTCGTAAGGAAGTGCTTCTATCTGCTTCCTGTTGCCCCTATGTCACGGGTAGCCTTGAAAGTGAACGTTCTACTCGTGCTGGATGAAACATTTTACTCAGTATTGTGGTGAGAGTCAGCAATGGTGTAGGGTAGTCCCAGCTTCTTTCCAAAATAATGGGTGTTATTAAGTTTCAAGAGATTTTCTAGCGATCTTTCTGTCAAATGATTAAATTTCGGTCCCAGACAGGGTATTTCACTGCCCCATCATCCCTCAGAAACAACCAACTTCCTGACGAAATAATAATAATAATAATCCTGCACCTGCTAAGGAGTACTGACGTGTTCAAACCTTGCATTTTTGCACGTCTACACGTGACAGGTAGTAGAAGTACAAGTGCACGCATGACGTAAGGGAGCCCAAATAGAAAATTATTTGTAAGACAAGATCAAAAGATGACTAAGTAAACATTTTTGCACAAAAGTAAATATTCTTCCACACCATTTTGCTCATGAATTCTAGTATATATAGCGCTATTTTATCGTTACTCGCGATATGCATTTAGTTTTTTTTTTCTCACGAAGGCCGGAAAGTTTCCACAAGCGTTGTAAGAAAGGATGTGAGAACGGAGGCAACGCCGAAAGGTCGTATTAGGCAATTGTACGCATGACCTGGTACGCTTCTGCATGCTATACGTATTGTTAAGTGTTTGAACTTTGGTCATGGTAGCTTCTTTCTATACAAGGTTAAATACGCGTCTTCTTTGTGATACGTATGCGCAAGCAACGACACGTGCTCACGAGGGTACAATGGTATCCTACCACCATCACTTTTGAAATAAAGGAGCACAGGGCAGTTATAATCGAACAACTGGAATTCACATCAGTTACATATGCAAGGCGTATCAAAAATAATCACCGAGTTAAAAAAAATTATAACTACTATGTTATTTGAGGTATGTGCGTGAACAACATACTGTTGGTAGGAGCAAACTCTCGAGATTTACGTGGTTCCCGATAGGTAGCAGCAGTGTGCGCCCACTTCAGTTCTAATAAAAATGGTGTCACAACAACAGAAAGGGTTTTTTGTTCTACATTTTGCGCAGTGCGAGTCAGCAATAACTTAACGTAAGACAATACGTTAATTAAACGGCCTACCGGTTTTGTTTACTTACTTAACTATTTCATCTGGGCAGATTTAATAGTGTTGTGGGCTGGAATGAGACTTCAAAGCGAGGAGTAGAAGAAGCACACGCTCGGTACTAGGAATAAGAGAAGAGAAAGTCTAATTAAGTTCTACAATAAATTTCAGCTAGTAATAGCGGATACTATGTTCAAGAGTCACAAGAGGAGTATACTTGAAAAAGGCCGGGAGCTACAGGAAGATATCAATTAAATTACATCATAGTCAGGCAGAGATTCTGAAATCGGATACTGGATTGTAAGGCATATCCAGAACCAGATATGGACTCCTATCGCAGTTTAGCAGTGATGAACAGTGAGCTGAAGTTTAAGAGACTAGTCAGGAAGAATAAGTGCGCAAAGAAGTGGGCTATTGGAGTATTAAGGAATGAGGTATTATGTTCGAAGTTCCCTGAGGCTATAGATACTGCGATAAGAAAAAGCTCAGTAGGCAGTTTAGTTGAAGAGGAATGGACATCTTCAAAAGGGCAATCACAGAACTTGGAAAGAAAAATGTAGGTATACAGAAGGCAACAGCGAAAAAACCACGGATAATAGAAGAAATATTTCAATTGATCGATGAAAGAAGGAAGTACAAAAATGTTCAGGGAAATTCGGGAATACATAAATAAAAGTCGCTGAGGAATGAAGTGCAGGGAATTCAAGGTGAAATGGTGCCTGAGAAATGTGACGAAATAGGAAAAGAAATGATTGTCAGAACGACTGACTCAGCATATAGAAAAGTCATAACAACCCTCGGCGAAATTAAAAGCAAGGATGGCAACATTAAGAGTGAAATGGGAATTCCACTGTTAAATACAGCGGAAGGAGTAGACATGTGGAAAGAGTACATTGAAGGGCTCCATGAGGGGAAGACTTGTCTGATGTAATAGAAGAAGTGTGGTGTCACCGCCAGTCACCACACTTGCTAGGTGGTAGCTTTAAATCGGCCGCGGTCCATTAGTACATGTCGGACCCGCGTGTCGCCACTGCCAGTGATCGCAGACCGAGCGCCACCACATGGCAGGTCTCGAGAGACTTACTAGCACTCGCCCCAGTTGTACAGACGACTTAGCTAGCGATGCAACACTGACGAAGCCTTTCTCATTTGCAGAGAATATAGTTTTTTAGAATAGCCTTCAGCTAAGTCAATGGCTACGACCTAGCAAGGCGCCATAGCAATTGACAGTTATCGTATAAAGCATGTCTCATCAAGAACGATGTATACAAATGATGGATTAAAGTTAAGTATTCCAGAAGCTACGTACTTTTCTTTATAGCATTCATTACGTATCCTGTTTCAGACCTCACGCCATCCTGCGCGAGCTTACAGCGTCCATTTCGGCCTTCTCTAGCAATATAACAAGAAGAAACAGTAGTCAATAGAGATGAGATAGGGGGTTGAGAACTAGAATCATAATTTGAAAGAGCTTTCGAAGACTTAATATCAGATAAGGCAGAAGCGATAGATAACATTCCATCGGAATTTCTAAAATCAATGGGGAAATCGCAACAAAAAGACGATTTACGTTGGTGAGTAGAACGTATGAATCTGGCGATATACCATCTGACTTTCGGAAAAATATCATCCAAAAGATTGCGGAGATTGCAAGAGCTGACAAGTGAGAGAACTATCGCACAATCAGCTTACATAGAAGTTACTGACGAGTATAATATACAGACGAATCGTAAAGAAAATTTAAAATGTTTTAGATGACCATCATTTTCGTTTTAGGAAAGATAAAGGCACAAAGAAGCATTTCTGTCGTGGCGGCTGATAATGAAAGCAAGACTAAATAAAAACCAAGACACGTTCGTAGGATTTGTCAACCTGGAAAAAGCGTTCGACAATGTCAAATAGAGCAATATGTTGAAAATTCTAAGGAGAATAGGGGTGAACTGTAGGGAGAGATGGGTAATACACCACATCTACGAGAACCAAGAGGGAGTAAGTATGGAAGACTAAGAACGAAGAAGATTAAAATGGGTGTAAGACAGAGATGTAGACTTCAGCCCCTTCTGTTCAATCTCTTCGTCGAAGAAGCAATGATGGAAATTAAAAAAAAGAAGTGAAGTCTGAAATCAAAATTCAAGGCGAAAGAAATTCTGATGACTTTGCTATCCTCACTGTCAGTGGAAGTGAAGAATAACTACAAGATCTGCTGAACGCAATGAACAGTCTAATGACTACAGAATGTGAATTGAGAGGAAATCGAAACAAGAGGAAAGTAATAAGAATTGGCAGAAATAAGATTTGCGAGAAACTTAACAGCAGGATTGCTGGTCACGAAGTAGATGAAACTAAGGAATTCTTCAATCTCTTTTTTTTGGTCATCAGTCTACTGACTGGTTAGATGCGGCCCGCCACGAATTCCTTTCCTGTGCTAACCTCTTCATCTCAGAGTAGCACTTGCAACCTACGTCCTCAATTATTTGCTTGACGTATTCCAATCTCTGTCTTCCTCTACAGTTTTTGCCCTTTACAGCTCCCTCTAGTACCATGGAAATCATTCCCTCATGTCTTAGCAGATGTCCTATCATCTTGTCCCTTCTCCTTACCAGTGTTTTCCACATATTCCTTTCCTCTCCGATTCTGCGCAGAACCTCCTCATTCCTTACCTTATCAGTCCACCTGATTTTCAACATTCGTCTATAGCACCACATCTCAAATGCCTCGATTCTCTTCTGTTCTGGTTTTCCCACAGTCCATGTTTCACTACCATACAATGCTGTACTCCAGACGTACATCCTCAGAAATTTCTTCCTCAAATTAAGGCCGGTATTTGATATTAGTAGACTTCTCTTGGCCAGAAATGCCTTTTTTGCCATAGCGAGTCTGCTTTTGATGACCTCCATGCTCCGTCCGTCATTGGTTATTTTACTGCCTAGGTAGCAGAATTCCTTAACTTCAGTGACTTCGTGACCATCAATCCTGATGTTAAGTTTCTCGCTGTTCTCATTTCTACTACTTCTCATTACCTTCGTCTTTCTCCGATTTACTCTCAAACCATACTGTGTACTCATTAGACTGTTCATTCCGTTCAGCAGATCATTTAATTCTTCTTCACTTTCACTCAGGATAGCAATGTCATCAGCGAATCGTATCATTGATATCCTTTCACCTTGTATTTTAATTCCACTCCTGAACCTTTCTTTTATTTTCATCATTGCTTCCTCGATATACAGATTGAAGAGTAGGGGTGAAAGGCTACAGCCTTGTCTTACACCTTAATACGAGCACTTCGTTCTTGATCGTCCACTCTTATTATTCCCTCTTGGATGTTGTACATATTGTATATGACCCGTCTCTCCCTATAGCTTACCCCTACTTTTTCAGAATCTCGAACAGCTTGCACCATTTTATATTGTCGAACGCTTTTTCCAGGTCGACAAATGCTATGAAAGTGTCTTGATTTTCCTTTGGCCTTGCTTCCATTATTAGCCGTAACGTCAGAATTGCCTCTCTCGTCCCTTTACTTTTCCTAAAGCCAAACTGATCGTCACCTAGCGCATTCTCAATTTTCTTTTCCATTCTTCTGTATATTATTCATGTAAGCAGCTTCGATGCATGAGCTGTTAAGCTGATTGTGCGATAATTCTCGCACTTCTCAGCTCTTGCCGTCTTCGGAATTGTGTGGATGATGCTTTTCCCGAAAGTAAGATGGTATGTCGCCAGACTCATATATTCTACACACCAACGCGAATAGTCGTTTTGTTGCCACTTCCCCCAATGATTTTAGAAATTCTGATGGAATGTTATCGATCCCTTCTGCCTTATTTGACCGTAAGTCCTCCAAAGCTCTTTTAAATTCCGATTGCAATACTGGATCCCCTATCTCTTCTAAATCGACTCCTGCTTCTTCTTCTATCACATCAGACAAATCTTCACCCTCATAGAGGCTTTCAGTGTATTCTTTCCACCTATCTGCTCTCTCCTCTGCATTTAACAGTGGACTTCCCGTTGCACTCTTAATGTTACCACCGTTGCTTTTAATGTCACCAAAGGTTGTTTGGACTTTCCTGTATGCTGAGTCTGTCCTTCCGACAAACATATCTTTTTCGATGTCTTCACATTTTTCCTGCAGCCATTTTGTCTTAGCTTCCCTGCACTTCCTATTTATTTCATTACTCAGCGACTTGTATTTCTGTATTCCTGATTTTCCCTGAACATATTTGTACTTCCCCCTTTCATCAATCAACTGAAGTATTTCTTCTGTTACCCATGGTTTCGTAGCAGCTACCTTCTTTGTACCTATGTTTTCCTTCCCAACTTCTGTGATGGCCCTTTTTAGAGATGTCCATTCCTCTTCAACTGTATTGCCTACTGCGCTATTCCTTATTGCTGCATCTATAGCGTTAGAGAACTTCAAACGTATCTCGTCATTCCTTAGTACTTCCACATCCCACTTCTTTGCGTATTGATTCTTCCTGAATAATGTCTTGAACTTCAGACTACTCTTCATCACTACTATATTGTGATCTGAGTCTATATCTGCTCCTGGGTACGCCTTACAGTCCAGTATCTGATTTCGGAATCTCTGTCTGACCATGATGTAATCTAATTGAAATCTTCCCGTATCTCCCGGCTTTTTCCCAGTATACCTCCTCCTCTTGTGATTCTTGAACAGGGTATTCGCTATTACTAGCTGAAACTTGTTACAGAACTCAATTAGTCTTTCTCCTCTTTCATTCCTTGTCTTAAGCCCATATTCTCCTGTAACATTTTCTTCTACTCCTTCCCCTACAACTGCATTCCAGTCACCCATGACTATTAGATTTTCGTCCCCCTTTACATACTGCATTACCCTTTCAATATCCTCATACACTTTCTCTATCTGTTCATCTTCAGTTTGCGACGCTGGCATGTATACCTGAACTATCGCTGGCGGTGTTGGTCTGCTGTCGATTCTGATTAGAACAACCCGGTCACTGAACTGTTCACAGTAACACCCCCTCTGCCCGACCTTCCTATTCATAACGAATCCTACGCCTGTTATACCATTTTCTGCTGCTGTTGATATTACCCGATACTCATCTGACCAGAAATCCTTGTCTTCCTTCCACTTCACTTCACTGACCCTTACTATATCTAGATTGAGCCTTTGCATTTCCCTTTTCAGATTTTCTAGTTTCCCTACCACGTTCAAGCTTCTGGCATTCCACGCCCCGACTCGTAGAACGTTATCCTTTCGTTCACTATTCAATCATTTTCTCATGGTAACCTCCCCCTTGGCAGTCCCCTCCCGGAGATCCGAATGGGGAACTATTCCGGAATCTTTTGCCAATGGAGAGATCATCATGACACTTCTTCAGTTAGAGGCCACATGTCCTGTGGATACACGTTACGTGTCTTTAATGCAGTGGTTTCCATTGCCTTCTGCATTCTCATGTCGTTGATCATTGCTGATTCTTCCGCCTTTAGGGGCAATTTCCCACCCCTAGAACAAGAGAGTGCCCTGAACCTCTATCCGCTCCTCCGCCCTCTTTGACAAGGCCATTGGCAGAATGAGGCTGACTTCTTATGCCGGAAGTCTTCGGCCGCCAATGCTGATTATTTATCAAAATTTAGGCAGGGGCGAGGATGGAACCCGGGACCGAAGACGTTTAGATTATGAATCAAAGAGGCTACCCCTTTTTTTTTTTTTTTTTTTTTTTTTTTTTTTTTTAAAGAGTGTTCAGTTATGAGTAGGTGGAGACAAGGCGGGCGGGGGTCGAAACCCGAGGCCTGGCCGCGATGTCTCCCCCCCCCCCCCCCCCCATCCCTGAATCACTCCCTCAAAGTAGCTTTTTGATTTATTTTTGTTTTATTTTTATTTATATTTTTTTTTTACCAGGAAAAGGGTAAATGAAAAAAAAGCTCTTTATTGGTACAAACTTAAATACAACAGAAATGCCATCCTACCGGCGAAAGTAACACAAGACAATATACTCGTACAAGGCGAGGAATTTTTTTTTTATGAACAAGGTGTAGGGAAAAAAATAATAATAATTCTGAGGTAATCTAAGAGGTGTGAAGCAATATACAGTGGAGTGAGGGAAAGACCAGTGTTGTCTGGGGTAGTGCATTAATGAAAGGAGGCGCGTGTCCATGCGCCTACTCCACTGTGGGTTACAATGTTGAAAGTAGCGCGGGGAGTCTCAGATGTCAGCAGGGGGGGCGGGAGTGCTGTCGGCGTGTGGCACCATCCAACTGAGCGGGGGTGAAGTAAAGATCGCATGTAGGTAATTGGCGAAGAAGGCGCGGTAGCGCGGTCGCTGTTCGACTTGACTGTGGGCAGTTTGTAAGTACTGCCAGAAATCAAGGCGTGATTTGTCGCCACCATTATACATGTAGTTGATCGTCCATCCCTTGACCCATACAATCGCATGATTTTTGGAGGCGGGGAAATAAGTATTCTCAGGATGGATAAAAGTCCGTGGGTCAATCGAGTCCGGCGGAACGCGGAGGTAACAGGCCACGAACTGTCGGGCAAGTTTCCAGACGTCACTGGTGGCAGTACAAGTCAGTTGATGGACATCGTCATCCACGAGGTGGCAAATGGAACAAAGTGGAGAGTCCTGTAGTCCGATGGCGTGAAGGCGATGGTTTGTGGCGAATTTTTCATTTGTGACTTGGTACCATGTTGCCCGGACGTTGGAGGGAAGAAAAGGCTGGTGGATATGACGCCAAACCGTGGGCCACCGCTTGGACGGATGTCTGAGTTCGATATTGTTGCTGGATATGGAACGAAGGAGTGGGGTGCAAAAATCTTTAGGTCGAGGAGAACGCGTGGTCGGTAAGTGTGTGTGAGCATAACTGAAGTCGACGATGAAATCAGAAATGTGCGTCAAATGATGCTTGATGTGTCCGACTGGTACTGGGTGTGTTATGGTCGCGGGCACAAGAATTTCCAGCAAGCTGCGCGTAAGGGAGGTGCCCCCGTGCCACTGCTTGTGCATGGTGGACATGTACAAGGACGCCGCTCGGAGTCGCACATTGACAAGGCCGAGGCCTCCTGCTCGCGGGGGAAGGGTGAGCGTGTCGCAGTGGACCTTAAAGATCGTACCGGCCGTAAGGAAGTATCCGAGGGCAGCCTGGAGGCTGCGTCCAATAGTTGATGGCAGCGGGAGGACCTGTGCGATGTGGACCATTCTGGCCGCCACATGTTGATTGAGGTATTGGACACGTTGTAAAGAATCGAGTCGTCGGAGAAGATTTTGTCGCACCGTCGTGCGGATAGTTTGGAGTGCACGCCGAAAATTGATGGCAGCGGAGCGGCGCACGGTGGAGGTGAAAATGATACCAAGATATCGTAGTTGTTGTACACACGGGAGAGGTACTAGGTCTTTGTGTGAGAGGCCGCGTCCAATGGGCATCGCCATCCCTAGACCACGGGTTTATTCTTCCACCTAGGCAGCAAAATAACCCATGACGGACGGAGCAAGGAGGACCTCAAAAGTAGATTAGCACCGGCAAAAAGGGCATTTCTGCTCAAGAAAAGCCTACAAGCATCAGACATTGGCCTTAATTTGGGGACGAAATTTCTGAGAATATACGTTAGGAGCACAGCATCGTATGGTAGTGAAACATGGGGTGTTGGAAAACTGAAACAGAAGACAATCGAAGTATCTGAGTTGCGGGTCTGCAGACGACTGTTGAAAATTAGGTGGACTGATAAGGTAGGAAATGAGGAGGTTCTACGCAGAATCGGAGAGGAAAGGTATATGTGGAAAACACTGACAAGAAGAAGGGACATGATGATAGAATACCTGTTAAGATATCAGGCAATAACTTCCGTGAGACAAGTGGGAGATGTTGAGGGGAAAAGTTGTGGAAGAAGACAGAGACTGGACCACATCCAGCGAATAACTGAGGACGTAGGTTGCAAGTGCTCCTCCTCGACTTCATCTAAATCTACATCAAAACTCCGGAAATCACACTTAAGTGCCTAGCAGAGAGTTCATCGAACCACCTTCACAATAATTCACTATTATTCCATCCTCTAACAGCAGACGGGAAAACCGAACTGCTATATTTTTCCATGCGAGCTCTGATGTACGTTCTTCTTCTTTGTACAGGCCAACTAAGAACCACGAGATACAGCTATTTCGTTTGGAGTGGGCTTTGACGTTTGCCGAGTAGTTACGCATCCTCTGGCTGTGTTGTTCCTTCCTCTCCCGTGTCCAGAGGGCACCAGTCTTCTTTCTTGGTAGTCTGTCCTGGAACCTCGTTGTCTAAGCTTCTTCCTGAGTACTGTTCGATTCTTCAAGTTTCCCCTGTTATTCCTAGTTCCTGAAGAGTTTTCTCCACTTCCATCAACCATGGTGACTTCCTCTTTCTCCAGTAACAGAGAAGCTGGTTGGTCACACTGTCACGGTGCATCCTGTAAACGTGTCCATAAAATGCTAGATATCTTTACCTAGCCACATCTTTAATTCTTCCACAGTACTTGTAGAGGACTCGCTCTGGTCGCCTTTTTTAATTGTCGCCTTTCTTGACTGCCCCAGTATCTTCCTCTCCTGGATTTCGGGCTTTTAGTAAGCCCCTTTCTACTGAGTATTAAACATTCTGAAGCATACAAGTCTTCAGGACGGATGACTGTCTGGTAGTGCTTCAGTTTAGTGTTACGGGAGAGAGATTCTTTATTATAAGCTGGTACGCCAGATCTAGCTTGTTGGCTCGAGTTAATAGTGCTGTTCCTTCAGATATATTAGGTTCCAGCCATTCTCCCAAGTACTTAAACCCGTTGGTTTTCATGATCTCTCCCTGGTCTAGATGCGATGTACCAGGAGATTCACCTATGTTCGTGATGTACTACGCTTTTTCAAGTGATACATGAAGCCCAAACTTTGCCGCTTGTTGTGTGAGAACGTTGAGTTGTTTCACTGAAGTTTCTATTGAATCTTATAGAAGCGGTAGGTCATCGGCAAATGCCAGGCAATCAGCATTGAGCCCATTGCACTTGCGTCCGAGAGAGATACCATTAGGAATCCCCTCTCGAGCTAATTCCTTCCGCCACTCTCTTATTACCTTTTCGAGGGCACAGTTAAAGAGGATAGGGGCAGACTATCTCCCTGTCTTACTCCCGATTTGATTTCAAAACTTTCTGAGAGGGTTCCTCTGAACTTAACTTGTGACTTGGTGTTGTTAAAAGTCTGTCGGATGAAACTGGTGGTCTTCTCATCTAGCCCTAGTTCTTGCAGAATATTCATTAGAGAAGGTCTGTCAACTGAGTCATACGCCTTCTTGAAGTCAACGAAGATGACGACATACTTCTTACCAGTCATGTCGTAGCACTGACTTCAGGTTCAGTATCTGTTCAATACAAGAGCGTCCTCTTCTAAATCCTGCCTGGTATTCCCCTAGCTGTGTGTCCGGTTGAGATTCGGCGCTGTTTACTATGGCCTTGGAGAAAATCTTGTATGTTACAGGTATCAATGAGATTCCTCGATAATTATTGATGTCAGGGATGACTCAAGGCAGAGGTCCAGTCACTAGGTAATGTTTCAGTCTCCCAATTGTTTCTTAGGATTTCCGTCAACTTGCTTACAGTCTTGCCTCCTGCCTGCTTCGATAGTTCGGCCACTATTGACTCTTCTCCTGATGCTTTGTTGCTTTTCAAGGACTGGATTATTTCTATTACTTCTTCTTTCGTCCATGGTTGCGAGTTTGGATGCTTGGTGCTGTCCTGGTAATCAAACAATGTGTCAGGTCAGTCACAGTTCAGGACATTCTCGAAGTACATAGCCAGAAGATAGCAGTTGTCTGTATCGTTGTAGGCTAGCTTCCCATCTGGTCCTCTGAAGTGGACTGTAGTGGCTCAGCTTCCCTTTAAAACTTATGTAGAAATTCCTGGTTTTATTTCCCTTGAAGTCGTCATCCTGTTGTGTCAATTGGTCTTTTGTGAACTGCCGTTTTACTTGTCTGATGGTTCTGTCAGTTAACTTTCGTTGTTATGTTAACTTGTCTCTGTTCTCTTGTGTCTTTTGCGAGGTCCGCTTCAGCCACGCCATCTGTCTCAGCATCACTGCTTCATCGCAAATAATTGTCCACCCGGCATGTTTCTTTTGCTTCAGTAATGGTGCAGTCTCTGTGGCAATTTTCACTATGTTCTTCCTCAATCTATCACAATCTCTACTTTCCAGTGATTCCAATTTCTCTGCGAACTGGTTTGCCAGTTGAAAGTTTTTCTATATAAAACTTAGTAAGCCTGAGTTACTTGGTTCTCTTAGCGTTCCTAGGCAGAAATCTCAGCTTTATTTTGGAGAGGTAGTAGTCAGAGTCCAAATTTGCTCTTCTCAACACTTCTACATTGTGGATCTCTCTATGGGATTTCCATGAGATGGCAATATGATCAATCTGAAATTCTCCCAAGAGGCTGTTGGGTGATGTCGATGTCATCTGCTTCTTTGGCTGTCTCTTGAAGGCCGTTGACTTCATGACTAAGTTGAAAGCTATGCAGAGTGGCACAAGACGCTCTCCATTTCTGTTGGTCCGTTTGTGAGATGGGTATTCTCCTATGATGTCTCTAAATTTGCGCTCTTCCTCCAACTGCGCTTTGAAATCGCCAACTAGGATGACTGGAATCTTGCTGACAATGTCCTCTAGTTATTCCCAAAACTTGTCAGTACCTTCTGGGTTACACTTATTGTCCTCATCGATGGTTGCGTCAACATTTAGTACAGTGTAGATCTTGTCTGTGTCCCGGAACTTTGGTAGAGACACTCGATTACTGGGGAAGCTGAAGTCAGTTACTGAATCGATCATATTATGGTTTGAGATGAACCCGGTCCCCAGGTGTGGAACATTCTTCATTTTCTTACGTCCTACCTTTCCTTTAAAAATACGATAGCTCTCTGAATGAAAGGCGTGTTCATCTGTACAGCGCCAAACGCGGAGGTGGATTTGAAACCACCTGCGGTAGCAACTTCTGTGTGTTTGTCTCAATACTTTCCTTTATTTTATTATTATGATCGTTTCTCCTTATTTAGGTCGGTATCAACAAAATATTTTCGCATTCGTAGGAGAAAGTTGGTGATAGAAATTTCGTGAGAACATTTCACCACAACGACAAACGCCTTTGTTTTAATTATGTCCACCCCAAATCTTGTATCACGTGTGTGACACACTCTGCCTTATTCCTCGATAACTCAAAGCGTGCTGCTCCTCTTTGAACGTTCTCGGTATACTCCTTTAAACCTATCTGATAAGAATCCCCATCGCGCAGTATTACTCCAGAAAAAGGACGGAAAAACTTAGCGTGGGCAGTCAATCTGGTAGATCTGTTACATTATCTAAGTGTTCTGCCAATAAAACGCAATCTTTGGTTTGCCTTCCCCACAACGTATTCTGTGTGCTCCTTGCAATTTAAGTTGTTCTTAGTTGCAGCTCTTAGGCGTTTAGTTGAATTCAAGGCCTTTATATTTGGCTGATTTATCGTATAACCGATTTTAGCGCATTTCTTTTAGCACTCACATGGATTTACAATTTTCGCACCGTACGGATATCTTTTCTAAATTGTTTTGAAATTTGTTTTGGTTCTTTACTAGACGATAAATGATGATATCATCTGGAAGGAACCTAATACGGCTGCTCAGATAGTCTCCTAAATCGTTTATAGTGATAAGAAACAGCAGAGGACCTGTAACACTACCCTAAGGAACGCCAGAAATCACTTCTGTTTTACTCAACGACTTTCGGTCAGTTATTACGAACTGTGACAGGAAATCACGAATTACTTCACATAACAGTGCCCATAAGCACGGAATTTCACTACAAGCAGTTTGTGTGGTGCAGTGACAAAAGCCTTCTGGAAAGCTAGAAATGAGGAGTCAACTTGAAACCCCTTGTCATTAGCACTCAACACTTCGTGTGAGTAAAGAGCTAGTTGTGTTTCACGAGAACGATGTGTTGACTGTGTGTCAGTAGACCGTTCTCTTTGAGGTAATTTCGTACATGTTCCAAAATCGTGCTGCTTATCGACGTTAATGTTACGGGCCTGTAATTTAGTAGACTACTCTAACTACCTTTCTTGAATATTGGTGTGACGAGTGCAACTTTCCAATCTTTGGTTACGGATATTTCGTCGAGCGAGCGGTTGTATATGATTGTTACATACGGAGCTATTGAACCAGCATACACCTAACGGAACCTAATTGATATACAGTTTGTGCCAAAAGATTTGCTTTTATTAATTGATTTAAGTTGCTTCATTACTGCGAGATTATCTACTTGTTAGCTACTCATGCTGGCAGCTGTTTTTGATTCGAGTTCTGGAATATTTACTTTGTCTTGTTTGGTGAAGGAACTTCGGAAGGCTGTGTTTAGTAACTCTGCTTAAGCAGTGTTATCGATAGTATATCCATTGCTGCCTCGCAGGGGAGGCATTGATTGTGTCTTATCGCTAGCATAATTTACTTACGACCAGAATCTCTTTGGATTTTCTGCGAGTTTTCGAGACAAAGTTTCGTTGTGGCAACACTGGAGATTAGCACGGGAGAGGAATTTGTGACGCGGCTTACCAGACCAGTCAGAAGGCTGGTGACTCCACAAATAAGAAAAAAACTGGACAACAAAGCGTCGTTTGAAGTCGGAAAGGAATGTAATTACTCAGAGTTTTTCAGGCAGATCATTCCGCAGTCGGGCTCGTGATAGCTGTATTACGTAATGACAATGCAGTTCTGTTCAGATGGATTGCCAGAGTTGAAGGCAAACTACTGAGATGTCAGTGATCGAGCGGGCGATATAGAAAACAAATTGCACATAAACACTGCAATTATTTTATTTGATTTTTAGGTTTTATACGGCACAATCATAAGAGCAATTCACAATGCCGTTAGCTTTTCCATGCAGCGAAGAGTGCTCTGCAGATTGTCAATAGACAGAAAGGGGAGACAATGTCACTATGAAATCTATAAAATGTTCTAAGTAACTATTTACGTAATGATAGAAAAGTGTAAAAATATACCTAAAAGAATATGCGGCAAACAGTTTCCGATGCATTGTTAACAGTACTAAAGTTAACAGAAGGTAGAGATCAGGGCTAATAGACGGAGTAGAGTCTTCTCTACGTCTGTTCACACACGTTCAAAAATTGGTTCAAATGGCTCTGAGCACTATGGGACTTAACTTCTGAGGTCATCAGTCCCCTAGAACTTAGAACTACTTAAACCTAACTAACCTAAGGACATCACACACATCCATGCCCGAGGCAGGATTCGAACCTGCGACCGTAGCGGTCGCGCGGTTCCAGACTGTAGCGCCTAGAACCGCTCGACCACAACGGCCGACCATTCACACACGTCTATATTCGTGAAAGGAACAGCTACTTCGTCTGATTTTATTGTTGTCTTCATTAGTATAATATGATAAAGTTGTAAGCAATTTTTAAACACTGTAAAAAGTTTAAAACAGTTTTAAATCTCAGCATTGCTCCCAGAGCATCATGATTATGCGGGTATGTAAAACAAGAAAATTACTGGACGAGAAAAATAGTTAAGGGCAATAAATCAGTCTAGAAAAAGAGTAAAAACAGTTTTATTATGTTTGTTAGCAGACATGAACTTGAAGCGTATTTGGGTTAATACACAATAAAATGGCACACATACCTCGCACTACTTACACCATTCATCATTTACAGTCAGTCGGATGAATGACCTTCAGTTCTGGAGGCAGGGTTATGTATTGCGAAATAATGAGAATTAAGATCCAAAATGTGACTATGGATGTAGGGGTAAATCGTATGCGTAATAATTTGGAGACCACAGTCTAGTTTGAATCACTTTAGACAATCGTGCTATTATCGAGCATAGTAAACAAATTACTTGACAAAAATGTCGGGTACGTATTTATGAACTCTGCGTAACGGTCGTTCGCCGTCCTCATAATCTACGGCTGACCATTACACATACAGTTAAGACTTCATTACGAGCAAGGAGCCACATACATTGTCAGACGAAGGAAAAGCTAGTCAATTTAACTACAAACAGCTTTGTGTATTCAAATGCAAACTTGTTTTGGAGTTGCTACTGTGAGAGAAATAATTGATCCTTGACGATGTATACCACCTTTGTTATATATGAAAATGTAATCAGTAGTGTTATTTTCCTGAAACTAAGATTTCAATATCTGCCCTTTATAAGCAAGTTACCAGAAGTATTTCTTAGACAGAGGTCGCAGAAATGGTAACATACTTCCTGCTATCACAGCAACCTCACTGCGTACCCCACATTCCAAATTGATGTAAAAGTAGATCTAGATGTTACTTTGTGACCTTAACCATTTTCTGATTTATTAATAAGAAACCGCTGTAGTTGCTGTTGACAAGATTACTGCGTCCAGTACCGACTTTAGCGTTTATGGTGGTTATTTTGAAATGGTTGTGATAAATGTCATATGTATGATAGACCTGTTATGTTACGATATGTTAACCGGAGACCTAGAAACGAGGGAGAGGCTCCATCTCCACCGCAGCGGCAGTGGTCCACAACCCCACGACGACTACCGCAGTCCACTTCAGCCCTCCGCCGCCCCACACCAAACCCAGGGTTATTGTGCGGTTCGGCCCCCGGTGCACCCCCCCCCCCCCCCTCCCCCGAGGGAACGTCTCACACCAGACGAGTGTAACCCCTATGTTTGCGTGGTAGAGAATTGGTGGTGTACGCGTACGTGGAGAACGTGTTTGCGCAGCAATCGCCGTCATAGTGTAACTGAGGCGGAATAAGAGGAACCAGCCCGCATTCGCCGAGGCAGGTGGAAAACCGGCTAAAAACCATCCTCAGACTGGCCGGCTCACCAGACCTCGACACAAGTGCGCCGGACGGATTCGTGCTGGGGACCAGGCGCTCCTTCCCGCTCCGGAAAGCTGTGCGTTAGACCGGATACGTATAACAGAAGTACAGGTACAATGTATAGCTTACAGTATACTGTAGAGAAGCAAAGGGCAAATGGTAAAAAGTACATGACAGGTTGATTTAAAATGCTACGTGCCCAATGATATCGTGAGAAATAATCGCTTGACAGGGTTACATAAATTGTGTAATTCATTGCAACATAAATATTCTTTGAGTTTAAGAAGATTTACATCTTGACATAATGGTAAATTCCAAAATGATGTTTTATGAATAAGAAGTTAAAACAGTTGTTTCAGATTTAATGAAAGTATGAAACAGCTGCACTTGATGGGGCATCCAAGTAAAGTGTAGAATTATGTCCTCTAGCGTGAAAAGGCTGAACGACAGCGAACTGCAGGGGTCGTTAGTGTAGCTTGGACGCTTCGTGGACTACTTACGAAGCATGTTTATAAATATTTAGTTACAGCTACTAACTTTCGGAGTAACTTTAAAGGGATTATCAACAACAAGACTGCAGATTTCCGATATACTCATGCTATTGAGTTTGCATTTTCGTTTAGTGTCTTTTCTTCGATTTTTTCAGACGGTTGTACTTTTGTAATTCTTCGTACATGTCCATTGAGTATCCCTTCTTCATTCTGTGAAGAGTCACGAGATTGTATTCGACACCGTGTACCATGTGAGTGACTCTTCCGCATCGTGTGAATTTCGAAAGTGGGTTTATTTCCTGTTTTTCCCTCCTATTTAATTCTGCGTGTTCCTTGAGTCGTATTTTAAAATTCTCTCTCGTTTGTCCAATGTAATTCTTGCATTACGTCAATGTCGTGTAGTAGGAGGTGTAAAAGTGAACTATTTTACGATTTTATTAAATCTAAAATGTTACAGTTACTATTTTGTAATTTGGAAGTTACGAATACGCCAAGGCATAAATTCTTTTGAACCATAAGAATGCTTAGAATGTAATTATTTACACAGGCTTTATGATTTTGAAATATGCTTGTTTCTAACGATTTCATCGGGCATGTAAAATTTTAAGTAAATCTAACTAGTACTTTTATCATTTGGATGTTGCTTCTGTACAGCACAATGTACGTTATATACTATGCCAGTGCTTTAATTACACACATACCTTATTTTTCATCTTGTATTGTGTACACTTTTTAAACAGGATCAACATTAAAAAACCGGCCGATTGCAGGGACGGATTCCTCACTGTGAATGTAGGAAAAATGTTCCATGAACTGCGATCCAGAAATGCATCATTGCCACAATAGATGGCGCTGACGAATGAAAGTTCCTCTGACCACGTGCTGTGTGCTCCTTGTTTGTTCCAATCTGTGTGATTAACACAGCGTACTATAAGCAGCAGAATGGTCCTGTGTTCATATCCAGAAAAAGCCGAGATGGTGTTTGTGTATGGCCAAGCAGGTGGAAACCGTCGAGAGACAGCATGGCTGTACCTAAACAAGTACCCTCACAGACAGCAAACACATCACGCAACATTTCAAGACCTTTTTGGGTGCTTGTGTGATCGTGAATCCTTCTAGACAGACAAACGTGCAGGGGGGCGGCAGACTGTGTGCGCATCAGATTTGGACAGCCGGATCCTATAGGATGCTGAGACGAACACTGGATCAAGCTGCAGGCAAGTGGCCCACCAACATGGTGTGAGCCAAATTACGATTTTATGTATCCCTACCACCTGCAACGAGGATTATCAGCAGCGGTTTCACTCTACTAGCATGATTTTGTCGATGATTTTTACACCAAACCGTGAAAATTGTGGGATTTCAGTCGTCAGTCGCCTTTACCGACAAAGCATTCTTTACCAGAACAGGCATCATCAGTCTGCCTAATCGTCATCTGTAGTGAGGCGTCTAAACAGCATCATTTCAGCAGCAGTGTTTGGGCAGGGATTCATAGCGACCATATACTTGGATCGGATGTCATTCCACAGTTTCTCGTCAGAGGAACGTACCTCGGCTTCCTGTGGAATACTATGCCCGAGCTGTTTAAGGATGTCCCTTTGGCTATACGACAGGTTATGTGGTTTCTGAATGACGGAGCGCCACACCACTTCCGCATTACATTGCGCCGACACCTAAACAACATCCTCCTCGGACGTTGCATAGGACGTGGAGGCCTTGTAGCATGTCCGACTATATCACTGGACTTAAACCTCTTGGATTCTTTACCTTTGCGGGCACCTGAAAAGCGTTGCGTATACTGAACCAGTTACTGGTATGTGGACCCTGCAACACTTGGTACACAACACCTATGACGCTATTCGGACAGAAAGCGAAAGAATGCGGCAATCCACGGTGCGACGTGTGAATGCATGCGTTGCATCCCTTGGAGGCCACAACGAACATCTGTTGTGACGTGGACGCGCTACAGCTCTATACTGTGTCCCGGAACGATTTGTTATCTATGCACGCACACCGTGCATTTCCGGGTACATGTTGATAGGACCAATCTACCTCCGTTTGCAGTCAGGAAACCGTCCCTGCAGTTTGTCGGTTTTATTAATTGTCATTCTGAATATCTGAAATATTTATAGCAGTTATCAGAAACACCTGAAACGGAAAATTACGAAGGCGGAACCAGTAGTTGACTCAAGAAAATCCTTAAGAGTAAATGGAGCGATTTTTTATAAAGGGGGGTAGGACGTCAAACGGGCTGACTTAGAGCAGGAGAGGCACCACAGGACATTTTATTTTCTACTGTCTATAATTTTCCAAATAAATTCATAAAACTTTGTCAGCATGACCAGGAAGGATTCAAGATTCACACTCATAGCAGTGGAAGTGCAAAATCATAACAAAATAATTTTTTTTTTTTACATGTGAAGTCTCATCATTTTTTCGCTTACTATTGGCTGCATATGTTGCTATAGGTACACTTTTCTTCATAAGTAAGAGAGACTCTTCGATAAATTTCGCACAGCATACAAACCATACTTACAGGTGTCTGAAACTATAGAATCTATTTAATTTATAAAAAAATGAATGAGCTGTTACGTTTTAAACTTCATATTCAGTAAAAAATCAAATTTTGTAGTTTATTATCTCAATTTTTACCACAGTTTTTAATAGATTTGGAAAATTCTAGAGTTTCATACACCTGTAAGTATGGTTTGTATGCTGTGCAAAATTCTTCAAAGAATCTCTCTTAGTTGTGAAGAAAAATGTACCTATAGCAACAAATGCAGCCAACAGTAAGTGAAAAAATGATGAAACTTCATTTCCAAAAAAAAAATTATTTTATTATGTTTTTGCACTTCCACTGCTATGAGCGTGAATCCTGAATCCTTACTGGTCATGCTGACAAAGTTTTATGAATTTATTTGTAAAAGTATAGACAGTAGAAAATAAAATGTCCTGAGGTGCCTGTCGTGCTCCAAGTCGGCCCTTTTGACGCCCTACCCGCCTTAAGTAAATAAATCACAGCACACACATAACTAGTAACTATTTATAAACATAAGCTTCTGCAACCATTGTCACATTCAATAATTTTTTTCTAGGATTGTGACCGCATTGTCAGTATGTAAAACTACCGATGTTTTGGTCACAGTTGCAAGTGACCCTCTTTAGGGTGCAATAAGGACCGAAACTTCCGCTGTTTTTCATATTGATAATGCGGTGAAAAACATAGCAAAATTTTATTGATAGTAACTAGTCGTTCTGTTTGTGGTTTATACAGCTGAAGAACAGTGGAGTGGCAGAATGCCGTGCTGCGAGATCCACCCCCGCGTGATGACGCCAGAGGACGAGGAGAGGGAGCTGGAGGCGTTCCCCGTGGAGTGGTTGCCGCCAGGTGAGCCGCAGAGAGGCAGCGAGGTGGCGGCCTTCTACAGCGGGGCCTCCGTCCTCCTCACCGGCGCCACCGGCTTCATCGGCACCCTCGTGCTCGAGAAGCTGCTGCGCTCCTGCCCCGGCGTGTCCGCAGTCTACGTGCTCGTCAGGGACAAGAGGGGCGTGCCGCTGCGGGAGCGACTACGTTCTCACCTCGAGAAACAGGTAACAGCGAGCTGGATCAAATGGCTCTGAGCACTATGGGACTTAACATCTGAGGGAATCAGTCCCCTAGACTTAGAACTACTTAAACCTAACTTAACGACATCACACACATCCACGACCGAGGCAGGATTCGAACCTGCGACCGTAGCAGCCGCGTGGTTCCGGACTGAAGTGCCTAGATCAGCTCCACCACAGCGGCAGGCATAACACCGAGCCTAAGGGCTATAACGTGGTATATTGGACCACAAAACTGCTCCTCTCAATACTCTCAATAACAAAATAAATTGCCAGTCGATAGTATCTAAATACACTACTGGCCATTAAAATTGCTACACCACGAAGATGACGTGCTACAGACGCGAAATTTAACCGACAGGAAGAAGATGCTGTGATATGAAAATGATTAGCTTTTCAGAGCATTCACACAAGGTTGGCGCCGGTGACGACACCTACAACGTGCTGACATGAGGAAAGTTTCCAAACGATTTCTCGTACACAAACAGCAATTGACAGTCGTTGCCTAGTGAAAGGTTGTTGTCATGCCTCGTGTAAGGAGGATAAATGCGTACCATCACGTTTCCGACTTTGATAAAGGTCGGCTTGCAGCCTATCGCGATTGCGGTTTATCGTATTGCGACATTGCTGTTCGCATTTGTCGAGATCCAATGACTGTTAGCTGAATATGGAATCAGTGGGTTCAGGAGGGTAATACGGAACGCCATGCTGGATCCCAACGGCCTCCTAGCACTAGCAGTCGAGATGACAGGCATCCTATCCGCATGGCTGTAACGGATCGTGCAGCCACGTCTCGATCCCTGAATCAACAGATGGGGAAGTTTGCAAGATAACTATCATCTGTACGAACAGTTCGACGACGTTTGCAGCAGCAGGGACTATCAGCTGCGAGACCATGGCTGGGGTTACCCTTGACACTGCATCACGAACAGGACCGCCGGCAATGGTGTACTCAACAACGAGCCTGGGTGCACGAATGGCAAAACGTCATTTTGTCGGATGAATTCAGGTTCTGTTTACAGCATCATGATGGTCGCATCCGTGTTTGGCGACATGGCGGTGAACGCACATTGGAAGCGTGTATTCGTCATCGCCATACTGGCGTATCACACGGTGTGATGGTGTGGGTGCCATTGGTTACACGACTCGGTAACCTCTTGTTCGCATTGATGGCACTTTGAGCATTGGACCTTACATTTTAGATGTGTTACGACCCGTGGCCCCACCCTTCATTCGATCCCTGCAAAAACCTACATTTCAGCAGGATAATGCACGACCGCATGTTGCAGGTCCTGTACGGGCCTTTCTGGATACGGAAAATGTTCGACTGCTGCCCTGGCCAGCACATTCTTCAGATCTCTCACCAATTGAAAACGTCTGGCCAATAGGGGCCGCACAACTGGCTCGTCACAATACGCCAGTCACTACTTTTGGTGAACTGTGGCATCGTGTTGAACCTGCATGGGCAGCTGTACCTGTACACGCCATCCAAGTTTTGATTGATTCAATGCCCAGGCGTATCAAGGCCGTTATTACGGCCAGAGTGGTTGTTCTGGGTACTGATTTCTCAGGATCTATGCACGCAAACTGCGTGGAAATGTATTCAGATGTCAGTTCTAGTATAATATATTTGTCCAATGAATACCCGTTTATCATCTGCATTTCTTCTTGCTGTAGCAATTTTAATGGCCAGTAGTGTGGAATGTCATCTCGTGTATGTGTTGACAAATACTAATGATGTACAAAATTAGTCAAAAGAAAGCCTTAAAATTGGGTACATCTGTAACCACCCATTGATGGGACAATACGTTACGTGACGGAGTAACGTCAAGGCCGCGATCAAGCAGGACTGACACCCCTCATCACGGGTTGTTTGGTTGGAGATGCACTCCACTGTGCGCAAAGGCGCTAATTTTTGTCATTAACAATGAAGCATTTACTGTTCCACGTTCCACTGTGTCTCCATTAACGTCAGTGAGCAGTTTCAGCGCCCAGCGACTGTGCACACCGGGCCATCTCTACCACTGCAGCGGTACAGGCACGTACTCAATACTGTTGACTTTAGTTATCCTTCTTTGCTCCATATCAGGCCGAACCCATTCTTCCACTTAATATGCTCTTGACATCACTCCTCTAAGCTCACTAAACAGGTTATTTTACTATTACTTTCGTTTTCTTAGTTATTACGTATACACTAGCGTTGCCTTTTCCCTTAACGTAGCCCACACGTACTCAAGTTCATTGTCTCGTTTCCACCTGACATAGTCAGGAACATATTATTTTTATACTTCGATAACTATTTTTTTATTCGCTACTGGTAACCCAGCTAACAGGTACCTGATGACGTGTTGATCCTGAACGACATACAGGTTTTCGTCCAATGAAGATGGAGATTACACAAATCGCCATTAGAACCACTACAGTTCTGAAAATTGTGACACTTACGATAATCGTGACGCTGACTATTATGGTAGTGTTACACATGCTGCTGACATTCGACCCTCCTGTGATGCTACTACATCTTCAAATAGACGTAGGAAATTCGGGCAAAAGGTATCACCCAGCAAGGTTAAATTCTGACCAGACAATACATACGATGGCTTCTGCTACCTATACAAAACTGGCTGTGTCAAATTAATAGTAGTTGTACCAGTGGCTGTAGCAAGGAGACAGTATTTCATGACCACTAATTATTATCCTGCCATTCTGAAATTCCATTCTACTCATGCCCTTTCGATTTCCATGTTCATAGCAGTTTATCACTTCTGAGCAAAAATCGCATGCATGCCCACTCTGTATAAATAACGATGTGGTGACAACACTTCCCTTTTACGCTCAGTTGTTTCCGTCTCTTCCAAGAACAGTTCTACCTCACATGCCTTTTCTCCAGTCTGAACCATTCTAGTTGCTCAGATCGTAAAATTTTCTTTGTGACACTCCCATAGCTGCTCAACGTATATACTGCTCCTGACCTGAAGAGGTGTATGACAACCAAGAGCGTCACACGCATCCTCGACGCAGCTAGTGACACGTCACCTGGTAGAAAGGAATCTGTAACTTTTTCCTCTGTCAAAAAAGTGCATTATCACAGTTAACCATACACTGAAAACACTGGTATTACCCCTGTCTCCCAACGCAAAACATCAAAATTTCTCCCAAAATACACAATTCATAATAAAATAAAAAATAAACCCATAACATCCCAAACAAACAACATAAAACTGATTACTATGATACACTATGATGATGTCTATGTGCATCACGTAGTTTGTGTGATCTCTTCAGCTTCTTCCGCTTTTCAAATTGGTATCCTGAGCTGATGACGATATAGGCAATTGTGGCAAAGTATCTATAGATCCTTCATATGGCTTCATTCATCCCACAACATCAATAGCAGTTTTTATTGGTAACTGCAAGTAAACATTGACAAGTAGTGTCATTTCTATGAGCCGATGTTGTCCTTTGTATAAGGTTAAGAATTTCATTGCCCTACCCTTATGTGCGTAGGGATTTGTTACTTAATCCCGCCGACGTACTTGGCAGTGGATGACCTACCCAAATGTTATCCTGGCCCTTTTAACGTTTGATCCTTTGTATTCGCTCTTTTCACTCTCTGTGAAATATCACGTAAGATTTACGAAGATGTCTTCACTGAAAGCCCGATTCTTCCATCCCCAGTCTTCACTACAAGAAAGGGAGAATGTATTTTCCTGCTGTACACCACCTTATATTGTGACAGACCAGACACACTATTAATTTTAGAGTTTTACTGAGAAATGACGACTGGAAGATAAACATCCCAGTCGTCATGATAGGCATTCATAAAAGGACTCACCATCCTCGCCCTTCGGCAATGCTCACATCCTACACCTGCAAAACTCAAACCCTTCTACTTAAATTACTGGTGTTACTATGCTTTTTCCCAGATTTATGTACCTCCTCATAATCAAAATCGCTTAGTTTCAAAGCACACGATGCCAGCTTACTCAGTGGATCCTTTAGGCCCAGTAACCACTTAGTCTGTTACAACGACAAACGTTATGCCATATAAGTAACAACACAAGCACTTTACACCATAAATAGCCATAAACACCTCTTTCTCTGTCATAGAATAATTCTGCTCCACTTTATTCTATCGTCTTGATGGTTATGCTACAAGGTGTTCTTTACCATCCAAATCCTGACAAAGAAAACATCCAGCCTCCAGATTACTTGCATGACATGATAAAATAAATTCCCTACTAACATCTGGAAGTACCAATACTGAACTCGCTGTTAATGCCTGTTTTAAATTCTGATACACAGTTTCACAGTCAGCTGATCACTGAAACGTCACTTCTTTGCCCAACACCATAGTCAACAGTTCAGGAATTTCAATAAAGTAGTTACAGAGCCCAAAAAACGTCTGAAGCTGTTTTGTTACCTGTGGTGGCATAAAATCACAGACTGCGTAAATGGAATTTGGATCAGTTTTGACACCCTCCTGCTTAGCCACATGACCTAAGTAAACCATTTGCGTTGCTGCAAAGTGATATTTATCGATACCGAGCATCAATGATACTATGAACAACCTCTTGAAGACTTCCTCCAGCCTCTGCACATGCTCTTCCATATTCTAACAAAATATAATGATATCACTGAGATGAACCGTCTACTTTTTTGGTTTTAGTCCTCTGAGTTCTCCGTCTAGTGGGATTCTGGAAGGTAGTCAGTGCATTCTTAAGACCAAATGGCATTCGACTGCATTGATAATGGGCCTAAGGTACTGTAAAAGTGGTCTTCGGATGGTCCTGAACCACTTCCAACTGATGACAGCCACTCCTCACACTGACCCACGTTGTCCAGAGTCTCCGTCGTATTTGGTGTTGTATGTGCATCTGTAGTAGTCATTGCATTCAGGTAGCAGTAATCATGACAAAACGTGCATTATTTCGTGCCATCTGATGATTTTTTGTGACAGTGGCGATGCTTGTACCTTGCAGCGATGCAACACTAGCAGTCCTGATTCCCAGCTAAAACAAGATTCCTCTGTTCGATAGTGTACTGCAAACGGTCAGTTTTTACGTGATATTTGCTTATAAATTCAAGTCGCAAGATCACACAGTATCTCTCACTGAGATGTGACAACTCCTCCACGTAGTTCTGAAAATTTCTCGCTCCAGTAGTGAAACTGAGCACTGTCGATCTCTCATGAAGCTACATCATGCTGACCCATTCCATGTAATTTATATCGTGCAGTCCAAATTAGCTACCGACATACGAGTCGCTCCACTTACAAAAAACTATGCTCCATTCCATTAACTACGCTCTCCAGGCAACACTCCACCAGTGCAGTGGCTTTTTCGGTGTTCTGTTTTACTGGGAACGCCATCCGACGGATGAGGAATTCCCATTGGCTAATGAACACTTGTTCTGACGCTATCAATTCTGATTATTACTGTGACACTCAAGCGCCTAATAGCGCGCTACCGCACACCTTTAACACCAAGGTCGCCGACACAGTTTCTTCATGTGGCGTGTGCGCAGAGATTTACAAACTCGGACGAAGAAAATATCCCATCCATCCCAACCCCTTCCTCCAGTTTTGCAACCACTATAGCAGCAGAATGTGGATAGTCATCCCTCACACTGCTGAACATACCCACTAGCAATCCGATCCCAAACACACCCAACGCCCTGTTTTCAACTGCTTCAAAATAAATTTACCCATTTCCACATTCTGCGTTAATTCATAGGCATGGGAGTTGACTTCACGGAATTTATCCTAAAATGCCTCAATTGATTTCTTATGTTTCTGTGACAGACTATTAAGAAACTCCCTGAAAAACCTTTGTCTGTCGTCTTCTTTTTTTTTTCGTCATTGTATATTCCCTTCTCAAAGTGCTCCAACTTCTGTGCTTTATTCAGTCTTTCATAGTAAAAGACGTATGAGATTGATTCGCCAACCAAACGTAGCCTGGTCCATGTTTCATGCAACCAATTCCCTATCTAAGCGGCAGCCTTTAGATCACTAACAGAATCAACACAAGGAATGTGTACAGGAAATAGCACCTTCGCCCCTACTGGCTCCACTTGCCTATGCATCTCTATGGAGGCTGTTCGCCCACTTGCTGTGCAATACGCCGTTATATTTTTGCAGTTCAGTTACTTGGTTCTCCAGGGCTTCAGTCGTCTCCTGTGCACTCGCTGCTCATGTTTCCGCCATCTGTGGAACCTCCAACCAATTACACAACAGCAAAATTACATGACAGCACACAAATATGATGCAAAGTTCACTAGTCCTTACGCCCTACTATGGCCCAACGAGATTTAGAACACTGATGTGCCAGGAAGCGACAAGTGTAGTATTTTTATAGGAACTGTCTCGCATGCGCTGCTATTGTGAGCCATGGATGACCTCACTTGATCTGCTTCTCTTGGCTTGTAAGCTTTCTAATCACCTCAGATTATTTTGATAGTTGCCATCGATAGACCATACAGTCTGAAGAGAACTACAGTTCTTGCCACAGCACGCAATGTGTTTGCTCCTATCTTTGGAATAACAGCTTAGATGTATTTATGTGACTCCTGTTACCAAAAGACCATATGACTCACAAACACTGCACAAGTTCCGACCAGTCGTTTGCTGCTGTTGCATAGCAGAATAGAAAGTAGGTGCAGGAATAAAATTTGGTTGGAACTGACGTGCTGCCAAGTCAAGCACGTCCATTGAGTGCCCAGTGATGGTGTAACCAATGTCATCACTTAAAAGAACTGAAGTGCAAACAAGCAGTGACATCATTGCGTCACAGTGTACTAGAGGGAACGTCATGAACACCAGAACCGGCACTTATACGACAGTGCATGGCAGACACAACGCTGTAATGGGGCTGTGTGTAGTAACTTCACCTAGAGATGACACAACAACGCCTTTTGGGCTGCAAATTTTGTATAAAGGAACTCTGTGGCATCATCAAGTTAAACATTAGGCTAGGCAAGAGCGATGACAGGCTCAGAAAACAGAAGCACCAGTTACTGACTCGTATAACACCCTCACACTCATTCACTCTGGCCACTCCATCGGCGTCACTGATACAAATGAAAGGCTATCTCCGCTACTTCAAGGATGAACTGTTGAGTACAGTGAAGTGTCACCAGTCGCCACCAGCTTAAGGTCAACTGCTACAATTGTGCAGCTGTCTGGCTGTGGAGGGAATTTCATATCTGCGAGCTGCATTCCTACAGGTCACATCTACGTCTACTCGAAGATGAGGGCCAGGCCAATCTTCCATGAATGAACAACCGATCTGCCTGTCTGTGAGCTGTTCAGTTTTGGGACAGGGTGTATGCGCCGCCACTCCTAGGCAGTACATATACTGCCATACCAGCTGTATGTTGAGACTGCCTCCTGGGCTGTTCTTTGTGTCACTGTTGGGTCTGTCGCCTACATGTCATCTCGACAAACAACAACAGGGCCACGTAAATTCCTGGGGCCAACCCAGAGCATAGCTTCGCTTAACGAGAACGCTGTGACTCCGACAGACGCCTACACCCATGCTGGGCTGCAGCGACACGCCAACCACCCTTCCTAAAACGGAGGGCTGCTTCAGCAGATTCCTCTCCGAGCGCTGACTGCTACCCTGTGCCTCAGGACAAGAAAAGGTTCGGCATGGCCGCCACCACACGGCACTTTGAGGCAGATAGAGTGATTGTAAAACCCTAGGAACCAAATGTGTGTTAAATGAATCATGTCTCATAAGAATCCAGCAGTCCACAGGACTCTGTCACTACACATCTGCTCGAGTTTCTTACATTCATGTAGAAGGTTGCATCCACTGGGCTCCAAAAAATTTGGTGTCAGAAGACCCTGCAGTCATACAAATTTGGGGCTATAAGCCGTGATTCTGAAGTCCCACGGATTTGGGGCCAGGCGTGCTGACGGCTGTCACTGCTATCGACGAGCCACGTCAGCACATCAGCAGCGATCGACATGTGTCATTAAGTGGCACAATGACTGACCAGTGCTTGTTTGCTTGTTTTCTTCCTTCTTTTATTTTGGAGCCATGTTGAGTCAGAAGTATTTGCATTCTAACTTGAGAGTGACATTGTTGAGGGCACAAAAACCTGCAGAATTATTGCAGTTGTTTGGTAACTGGAGGGGAGAGTACTTACCGCCAAGTAGGTGCCAGTATTGTAGTCTATCAGGGCACGAATCACCATCTACTAAACAGTGCCACCAAGGTGTAAGACTTATAGAAGCGTGGCAGTGTTCTGAGTCCCACTGGGCCTTGACATGAGGGAAAGATTAATATAGTTTTACTTGCTTATTGATATTGCTTCGGTATACTAGTTTTTCACTTGTTCTCGATTGTAATTCAAAACAGGGGTTACGCAACGGCCAGAAACACATGCAGAAACTTTCAGTCTAGCCACTGAAGTTTTGACAAGTCAGTAACCACGTTACTTTAGGATGAAACAGAGCGAAACCAGGCTTGCGAATGCCTGTATAGGGAACTGGAACTATTATGCACCGTAACTGGGCTGATCCAATGGCAGAGAGGCGATACCAAGGCGATATAATAAGCGTATCTGCCCCAGCCATTGATCCGATGGCTGCTAGTCTCATTACACCTTTTCGGGAAAAATTTTGGAAATTTGTGGTAAGATCATATTGGACAAAACTGCTGAGGTCTTCGGTCCCTAAGCGTACACACTGCTTAATCTAACTTAAGCTAACTTACGCTAAGGACAACACACACACACCCATACCCGGGAGAGGACTCGAACCTCCGACGGGGTAAGCCGCGCGGACCGTGACAAGGCGCCCCAGACCACTCGGCTACCCCGCGCGCTTTTTCGGGAAAACTCCCGAGGCTGCGTATCAGCCTTTCTGTATGATAAGAGGGAAGGATCTCACCCAGGGAATTTGTCCGATGTGACGTGCCTGTCGGTGGCTAAGTTACGGGTAACAGGTGACGCTACAACGTATGTCAGATACCATGAATATCTTAGTAAAATTCAGGCATTTAACCATCTGGCCGATGGTCTTACACAACGTTATCATAACCAAACAGTGCTACATTTTTCAGCGAAAAGCTCATGACATTAACATAAAATGAGAATGCGTAGAGGTGTTCTCTGACAGAAATCACGAGAAGAACTAGCAGACTTATGAACTGACACATAGTGCTAAGGCGGATAGAAATCTATTGCAGGAAGCAGATAATAAGGCCTTATGCGTGTTTTTGAAGGGTATTTCAGCAGATATGTCACAACAGATGAGGACAGAAAATCCTTATGATTCGTCATAAACTATTAGGATTGCTACGCAGTTTGAGGAAAGAGATATTGTTGCTCAGAAACGGAATGACCGTTGCGTTTTCTCCTCTGGCGTCAGATGCTACATATGTGGACGAGGGGGTCACGTGAAGCAGCAATGTCGCCAGGCAGAGTGCTCTTGGGCATAAGGCAGACGACTGCAAAATTAGGAAGCAGGAGAAGAATTATTTATATGAACAAATATTTAAAGTAGTTACTGATCATACTTCCCTTAGGTGGCTATTGGGACCGAAAGACACTTCTAGCAGAATAGCATGGTGTGCACTGAAGCTGAGCGAGTTTAATTATGAAGTGACGCATAAACCAGGGAAGACACGCACTAATACGGACATGCTAAGCAGGAAATTTGCAGCTCTGCAGGCACTAGGCACAAACTTGTCAAAATGGCAAATGAAACAAGCAGCTGACATATACTGTCAGGTTTTAGGGTGCAGCCACAGTTCGTGACACACAGCAGTTTGCTCTGCAGAAGTGCGAAGTGTAGTATGCACATGGAGGGTCCTGCATTGTTCAGAAATTAAATACTGCAACAAGCACATGACAACCTGATGGTGGGTCACGAGCGATGTAAAGCGACAAGACAGATGTGGAGCCGAAATAATGTATCTTTTATTGTACTGTATCATTTAATAGAATAGAAGCTAAAATAAGTATATTGTGACAACAATAGATCACTTTTCCCGGTCTGTGGCAATGACAGAAATTCCAGACAAGCATGTAAGCAGGATCACAAACGAGATGGTTAACTATTGGATACTAACATTGCCGTGCCCAATACTGTAAATACAGATCCAGGTACAAATTTTTATGTCAGCTTCGCAGCGGTCCTTTCCATACATGAACCAAAAGGGTTAGTTGTAAAATTTCGAAAATTTAAATCATTGTATGAGTAGTCAGCCTGATAACATGGACATGTAACTACGTTACGTCGTGTCAGCATATAATTCTAAAGTACACACAAGTACAGTTCTTTCACTATACGAGATGGTATAAGATGGGAAGACGCCATCTCGTTTCCATGTTATGAAAATTAAATTAAGTGCTAATGAGGAATCGGTGAAAAAAAATAAAGAAACGATTAAGAGAAGTTTGGTAGAAGGTCAAACAAGCGAATACAAAGTCATTCAAACATCAGGAAATGATGGCGGTATGTGGGGGGGGAGTTGTTGCAATATTGAGTGGATCAGTGTGTGTTGGTAAAAAACCTGTAAAGATCAAAATGAAGAACAACAAGAAAGTTTTTAATTAAGTATCAGGGTCAACAGCGAGTAGCAGAGATGATTTCATCCGTAAATCTGAAGGTGCAGCTTCCACCGAAGACATCGATTTCCATAAATACAAGCCAAGCCACACCCTTCAGCTGAGTGGCAGACAATTTGCCACAAATTCCAACACCACAGCCCGCCATGAGACGAAGGCAGAGTGATCGGAGAAGTCTCAGAAATAAATGACTGTTAATTGAATGTTGTTCCATTGGGGTTGAAGCGTAGATATCTTTTATAATGGATGTGTTAATAGTAGTAACTTCAAATCTATTGCTAAATTATAGAATCCCCTTTCCTGTATAAGTCATTTTCCCTACCCTATGATCTTGACTAACCTTCTTTTCTCATATCTCTCTTCACTCTTAAGGATATCCAAACGCATTGACACGCCGCTTCCAGATCTTGGGGATACGAGTCCGATCAGGTCCTATTAACGGCAAGTACTGTTGAGTTGGCCAGGATGCATGAGGTTTTTAGGTGGTTTGCACATCGCACTAGATAAATACTAGGCTGGTACCCGCATCCAAAATCAGATAAAAACCAAATTTTTAGATAACATTATTGCACTTGCACATAGGTTTAACTCTACATGTAGAAAGGAGGGGTGCAGAGATTCTTTCCGATGGGTGAATCATGACTTTAGATGTTTAGTCGTTTTAAATTCTTAACCAGGAGCAGCAGCAGTCCTTATCCCCCTATAACAAGGTTATTCTCACCACACACTGCGAAATTTTTGTTCCTTTCTTAGGATATTTGGTCAGTTACCTTATGTAAATAGTGTCTGACAACAAACGTTAAGCACCCAGAAGACATGGTCGGATATGAGCTTTTTACACATACACATTGTCGACGGACATTTAAATGATGAGGTATGCAATTTGACAAGTAGAATAGCCACCAGACCACATTTGTTTTGGTCGTGTTTACTGTTGTTACGGGCACTGGTTGGGTTTGTAAGGGACATGAACAACGTCAGATGGTAGGTAATCGCTGTGAAGGACGCGGAGATGCTTATTATAGGACTCCATTTGTCGATGCAGTCGAATTTTGTAATATCCAGATTTGTGGGGCATTCAGATGTGACAGTGGTCCAATGTTGTAGTGCATGGGAATGTAAGACTGCACTTATTCGTCATCGAGATTTTGGTCAGCGATGTATGACCACCACAAGGTAGGATATCGTAATCCCTATTGCACATAATCGCAACCATTTTCCTCAGTTGCTAACTTCAGTCATGTTTTACCATAAATATAAGAAAACTTCCGTCGTTTGCAACTGAAATTTATTCTTGTGTAACACAGATATTTCGCCTATTCACGTTAGGCAACTTCACTAGTCCGTTATACAAATAAAATTATGTAAGTATACCTATTTTGGTACATGATATGTAGTGGTTTTTCAGCAGTTTTTTATATTTAATTGTTTCTGTTTATAATTATACGATTATCTTTTATCCTTTCATTCATTTTGAGCCCTGTTCATGTAGCCATTTGTTATTTTATACATGATAGATGTACATAGTACAGGTTTCTCCCAGTAAAAATTTCTATACAAATAACCTATACTGCAGTATACTGCGCTAGCTTTCATTGATTAGTCACATGATTGAGGGATCATGGGAATGCATGAAGGGATTGGAGTTTGGTGTCGGCATGGGAATTCAAGAAGGGTAGATGGTAGGGCACTGTGTGTGTGTTTGTGTGTGTGTGTGTGTGTGTGTGTGTGTGTGTGTGTGTGTGTGCCGCTGAAATTTCTTTCAGTCATCCCAACGTATTTAGAGGTGGAGCAATTACATGTTAATTCGAATATTCTTGAACCGTTGAATGTATCTCTGTCTTCTATCATAGTTTTTAGTTCTTTTGTATTGTGCTGTTTATCTCGAGGTCTATATTAATTTTATGCTTTTTGATGATGTTACCATTCGTGTGAGCGAGTTGGTTGTGCACTGTAATGACGTGCCATTTTTTGTTGGGTTGTGTTTTCTGGTGTGAGTGTGCATTCTGTGTTATTTTTATTAGTTGATCTATTTGGTCTGTTATTAATTTTGCTCTCTTCAGTCTGTATTTTCTTTATATTGGTATCATGCAGTTTCTGTACTATGTCTCCGCTTTATCAATTGTTTTGTTTCTTGTTGATTATCTTGTTTAATTCTTTTGCATAGTTGTTTTTGCTTAGAGGTGATTTGCACAGGCTCGTTGTTGTTGATTGAGAATGTGGGTGGTTAGATTTGTGGTTAATTGTCATCCTGTATTTTGTACCATTGTGAATATTTCTCGACTGTGACTGTCTCAAAAAATTTGTAAAGGGTTTTATGTACCGCTACCAGTTACAAAATTTGTTAACTAATGTACTATTTATTTAATGTACGACATGATTCGAGGGTATACCTTATCATCGGGCTATATGGCATTATAGAAACAATTTCGCAATAGGACCGTGCAGATGTTAAACAGTCTTTTCATAAATGCTGTGGTTATCCTGCGGAAGAAGAGAAAACCTAGTAAGAGGCGATGTCACTTTGGAAGCTGGACTGAAGTTTGCATGAAAATGTTTTGTAACTGCCACTCACTTTGTTCTTATAACATGGCAGTCTCGTTGTGATGTGCTGAAGTGCTTCATTTCTGTGACTGACTTGGCTTTCTTGATCAATTTGTAATGTATTTCGTCAATCTACATCTGTCATATGATAACAAAACTTACAGAAGAAATTGCAAACTTCTAACACCACACAGATCGACAGTCAAGTCGAAACCAGCTGTATTTTGACCGCCATCTTGTCCACTGCACTACAGATTTGTTTTTGTGATCGTGTTTTTAAGTTACTGGTACGTGTGTGAAAATTTGTGAACAGTGACCAAGAAAGGAAAGAGAGCCACACAAATGGAAACACCTAAACTCCTCACAACGAGACTGCCACACCATACGAGCAAAGTGAGTGACTTTTACAAAACATTTTCATGCAAACATCAGTCCAGCTTACAAAGTGACGTCGCCTCTTACTAGGTTTTCTCTTCTTCCACAGGATAACCACGGCATTTATGAAAAGGCTCTTTAACATCTGCTTCATCCTATTGCGAAATTGTTTACTATGCCATATAGCCTGATGATGAGGTATACCCTCGAAACATGTCACACAATAAATAAAAAATACATTAGTTAACAATTTTTGTGACTGGTAGTTTTACTCAAAAATCTTTACACATTTTTTGACAGTCACGGTCGGAACATAGTCAAAATAATGTTTTAAAAAAACAGACATCAGGATCACTTCTGCTGGTACATGATATATCACATCCGAAAGAGAAACTGAACAAATCAGGAACTGATAAAATTACGTGCAGTCATTGCAATACATATTATATTGGCCAAATGGGAAGAAGTTTTAAAACGTACTTTAAGGAACACATTCACTGTTTCAGACTTGGCAATCCGAATAAATCAGGTATAGCGAAACATATAAATGAAATAGGACACTGTGTTACAATAGACAACATAGTACAACATAAATTAGAAAAGAGCTGGAAAACGTACATCCTGGAAGAAATGGAAATATTCATCCATATCCACGTGGGGATTAACGAGATTCTCAATGAAATGACAGACTTCAGAAATTCACATTTCTTTCCCAATTTCACTACAGTACACTTGGAATAATCACAGTCATTTATTCTAGCCCCATCAGTAGCATAGAATTGTGTAAACAAAATAGTTTTTATATCATCATTTGTATCTTACAGGTGCTCAATTTGTAATGTATTTCGTCAACCTACATTTGTAATACGATAACAAGTTGTGCAGAAGACATTGCAAACATCTGACACCACATAGATCGACAGATCGATAGTCAAATAGAAACCAGCTTTATTTTGACCGCCATCTTGTCGTCTGCACTACACATTTGTTTCTGTGATCGTGTTTCCAAGTTACTGGTACGTATGTGAAAATTTGTGAACAGTGATCAAGAAAGCAAAGGGAGCCACAGAAATGGAAACACCTAAACGCATCACAACGAGACTGCCATGTGATAAGAGCGAAGTATGTGACTGTGACATTGCCTCTGTCTAGGTTTTCTCTTCTTCCACAGGTTAACCACAGCATTTACGAAAAGGCTGTTTGTCATCTGCATGATCCTATTGCGAAATTGTTTTTATAATGGCATATAGACTGATGATGAGGTATACCCTCGAAACATGTCACACAATAAATAAATAATACATTAGTTAACAATTTTTGTCACTGGTAGAGGTACTGAAACCCCTTTACATGTTATGTCTGTAGCTGGTTCCTGTCTGAAAACGTTGAAGTTGGGCCTTTTGTTAGATTTTACGAAATTGTAGGTCGAGGTAATGTATTGCCTCCTCTGTTACTGTTTCCATGGCGAACTGGATGTTGTGGTGTCTGTTGTTTATCTGTTGGTGTAAACTGCTTATATGTCTTTGTGATTCATCTGTGAGGTATATGATATCTACATATTTGTGTCCATGTATTATATATAAATATATTTGTTACCATTATATCTGAAAAAAATTTGTTTTCTGTGTGATTCGTTTGGGTATCTGCTTGTATGTATGAGATTGGGCTTACCATTGGTAGAATTTCCTTATGTAGATTGAATGAACTGTTTAAGTGAATGAAGTTTTGTTCAGTGGTCACTTCTATTACTTGTATAAGTTCTTTTATAGTGGTTTTGGGATGTCTGCATTTCCTGTCAATTGTTATCTTACAATATTAATTGTTGTCACAAGTCGGATTGAGGTGCACATGTCATCCATATCAAAGTACACCAATTTTGTAGTTGATCTGATGTGTGTATCTTTGGCTTTTTGGGTTAGCTCTAATTTTGTAGCTGATGTGATGTGTGTATCTTTTGCTTTTTGGGTTGGATCTAAGGAGTTTTTTTTTATATTTCTGTTATTCTCTAGCTTGAAATGTTCTTTAAAGTATTTGTGTGCAAACCTTGTAATGTTATTTGTGGGAGCACAGTTGAAATTAATATCTGATCTCATATCTAAACGGTCTTTATGTAAGTTGGATTAACTTCTAACCACTTCTGCTGCTGGATATTTTGTACTAAGTTTTGTTTCTGTTTTCTTATGAGTGCAGTTTAATATCTTTTAACGAGTTCTCAAACTTTTCTGTCTATTCATTAGCATTAACCTGTTATGTTTGTTTTTATAACTGTTGCTTTTACAGTTAAAGCAGCAAAATTAAAAAAAGATGGCTACAAATAAAAATAACATTCAAATTCGTCAATGCAAAAGAAATTAAGAACTGTGACAGAAGAGAAAGGTCAATTCAACAGTTCACGAATGTATAAACTAATATGTAATAGCTGCAGCTCTAAATATACTGTGTTGACTGCAAGAATCAGGTACAAAGTTCATGTAAGATTACTGAAGAGTGAACATACCCATTTCATATACGCAGAACAGTTAATAAAGGAGAATCACCATCACACTGGAATAAAAACAGATACGGCACTCTTATGGTGTAACAGCAAAGAACGGGAATGCTCACTCTGCAGGAAGATAATTTAATAGTTGTTGTTGTTGTGGTCTTCAGTCCTGAAACTGGTTTGACGCAGCTCTCCGTGGTACTCTATCCTGTGCAAGCTTCTTCATCACCCAGTAACTACTGCAACCTACATCATTATGAATCTACTTAGTGTATTCATCTCTTGGTCTCCCTCTACGATTTTTACCCTCCACGCTGCCCCCCTATACTGAATTGGTGATCCCTTGATGCCGCAGAACATGTCCTACCAACCGATCCCTTCTTCTAGTCAAGTTGTGAAACAAATTTCTCTTCTCCCCAATCCTACTCAGTACCTCCTCATTGGTTATGTGATCTATCCATCTAATCTTCAGCATTCTTCTGTAGCACCACATTTCAAAAGCTTCTATTCTCTCCTTGTCCAAACGGTTTAACGTCGATGTTTCACTTCCATACATGGCTACACTCCATACAAATACTTTCAGAAACGACTTCCTGACACTTAAATCTATACTCCATGTCAACAAATTTCTCTTCTTCAGAAACGCTTTCCTTGCCGTTGCCAGTCTACATTTTATATCCTCTCTACTTCGATCATCATCAGTTATTTTGCTCCCCAAATAGCAAAACACCTTTACTACTCTAAGTGTCACCTTTCCTACTCTAATTACCCCGGCATCACCCAACTCAATTTGACTACATTCCATTATCCTTCTTTTGCTTTTGTTGATGTTCATCTTATATCCTCCTTTCAAGACACTATCCATTCCGTTCAAGTGCTCTTCCAAGTCCTTTGCTGTCTCTGATAGAAGTACAATGTCATCGGCGAACCTCAAAGTTTTTATTTCTTCTCCATGGATTTTAATACCTACTCCGAATTTTTCTTTTGTTTCCTTCACTGCTTGCTCAATATACAGATTGAATAACATCGTGGAGAGGCTGCAACCCTGTCTCACTCCCTTCCCAACCACTGAATCCCTTTCGTGTCCCTCGACTCTTACAACTGCCATCTGCTTTGTGTTCAAATTGTAAATAGCCTTTCGCTCCCTGTATTTTACCCCTGCCACCTTCAGAATTTGAAAGAGAGCATTCGAGTCAACATTGTCAAAAGCCTTCTCTAAGTCTACAAATGCTAGAAACGTAGGTTTGCCTTTCCCTAATCTAGCTTCTAAGATAAGTCGTAAGGTCAGTATTACCTCACGTGTTCCAGTGTTTCTACGGAATCCAAACTGATCTTCCCCGAGGTTGGCTTCTACTAGTTTTTCCATTCGTCTGTAAAGAATTCGTGTTAGTATTTTGCAGCTGTTACTTATTAAGCTGATAGTTCGGTAATTTTCACATCTGTCAACACCTGCTTTCTTTGGGATTGGAATTAGTATATTCTTCTTGAAGTCTGAGGGTATTTCGCCTGTTTCATACATCTTGCTCACCAGATGGTAGAGTTTTGTCAGGACTGGCTCTCCCACGGCCGTCAGTAGTTCCAATGGAATATTGTCTACTCCGGGGGCCTTGTTTCGACTCAGGTCTTTCAGTGCTCTGTCAAACTCTTCACGCAGTATCGTATCTCCCATTTCATCTTCATCTACATCCTCTTCCACTTCCATAATATTGTCCTCAAGTACATCGCCCTTGTATAGACACTCTATATACTCCTTCCACCTTTCTGCTTTCCCTTCTTTGCTTAGAACTGGGTTTCCATCTGAGCTCTTGATATTCATACCAGTCGTTCTCTTATCTTCAAAGGTCTCTTTAATTTTCCTGTAGGCGGTATCTACCTTACCCCTAGTGAGATAGGCCTCTACATCCTTACATTTGTCCTCTAGCCATCCCTGCTTAGCCATTTTGCACTTCCTGTCGATCTCATTTTTGAGACGTTTGTATTCCTTTTTGCCTGTTTCACTTACTGCATTTTTATATTTTCTCCTTTCATCAATTAAATTCAATATTTCTTCTGTTACCCAAGGATTTCTACTAGCCCTCGTCATTTTACCTACTTGATCCTCTGCTGCCTTCACTACCTCATCCCTCAAAGCTACCCATTCTTCATCTACTGTATTTATTTCCCCCATTCCTGTCAATTGCTCCCTTATGCTCTCCCTGAATCTCTGTACAACCTCTGGTTCTTTCAGTTTATCCAGGTCCCATCTCCTTAAATTCCCACCTTTTTGCAGTTTCTTCAGTTTTAATCTACAGGTCATAACCAATAGATTGTGGTCAGAGTCCACATCTGCCCCTGGAAATGTCTTACAATTTAAAACCTGGTTCCTAAATCTCTGTCTTACCATTATATAATCTATCTGATACCTTTTAGTATCTCCAGGGTTCTTCCATGTATACAACCTTCTTTCATGATTCTTAAACCAAGTGTTAGTTATGATTATGTTGTGCTCTGTGCAAAATTCTACCAGGCGGCTTCCTCTTTCATTTCTGTCCCCCAATTCATATTCACCTACTATGTTTCCTTCTCTCCCTTTTCCTACACTCGAATTCCAGTCACCCATGACTATTAAATTTTCGTCTCCCTTCACAATCTGAATAATTTCTTTTATTTCATCATACATTTCTTCAATTTCTTCGTCATCTGCAGAGCTAGTTGGCATATAAACTTGTATTACTGTAGTAGGTGTGGGCTTCGTGTCTATCTTGGCCACAATAATGCGTTCACTATGCTGTTTGTAGTAGCTTACCCGCATTCCTATTTTCCTATTCATTATTAAACCTACTCCTGCATTACCCCTATTTGATTTTGTGTTTATAACCCTGTATTCACCTGACCAGAAGTCTTGTTCCTCCTGCCACCGAACTTCACTAATTCCCACTATATCTAACTTCAACCTATCCATTTCCCTTTTCAAATTTTCTAACCTACCTGCCCGATTAAGGAATCTGACATTCCACGCTCCGATCCGTAGAACGCCAGTTTTCTTTCTCCTGATAACGACATCCTCTTGAGTAGTCCCCACCCGGAGATCCGAATGGGGGACTATTTTACCTCCGGAATATTTTACCCAAGAGGACGCCATCATCATGTAATCATACAGTAAAGCTGCATGCCCTCGGGAAAAATTACGGCTGTAGTTTCCCCTTGCTTTCAGCCATTCGCAGTACCAGCACAGCAAGGCCGTTTTGGTTATTGTTACCAGGCCAGATCAGTCAATCATCCAGACTGTTGCCCTTGCAACTACTGAAACGGCTGCTGCCCCTCTTCAGGAACCACACGTTTGTCTGGCCTCTCAACAGATACCCCTCTGTTGTGGTTGCACCTACGGTATGGCTATCTGTATCGCTGAGGCACGCAAGCCTCCCCACCAACGGCAAGTCCATGGTTCATGGGGTGATAGTTCGGTAATTTTCGCATCTGTCAACACCTGCTTTCCTTGGGATTGCAATTATTATATTCTTCTTGAAGTCTGAGGGTATTTCGCCTGTCTCATATATCTTGCTCACCAGATGGTAGAGTTTTGTTAGGACTGGCTCTCCCATGGCTGTAAGTAGTTCTAATGGAATGTTGTCTACTCCTTAAGCCTTGTTTCGACTCCGGTCTTTCAGTGCTCTGTCGAACTCTTCAAGCAGTATCATATCTCCCATTTCATCTTCATCTACATCCTCTTCCATTTCCATAACATTGTCCTCAAGTACATCGCCCTTGTATATGTGGTGTCACCGCCAGACACCACACTTGCTAGGTGGTAGCTTAAATCGGCCGCGGTCCATTTAGTACATGTCGGACCCGCGTGTCGCCACTGTGATCGCAGACCTAGCGCCACCACAAGGCAGGTCTCGAGATACGGACGAGCACTCGCCCCAGTTGTACGGACGACCTAGCTAGCGACTAGATGTACGAAGCCTTTCTCTCTCATTAGCCGAGAGACAGAATAGCCTTCAGCTAAGTTAATGGCTACGAACTAGCAAGGCGCCATTAGCCTTACAGTGATTGTAATTAAAGTCTCCTGTGTATAGTCAAGAGCGATGTACCACAATGATTGATTAAAGATAAGTATTAATCCAGCTACGTACTTTTCTTCATAGCATTAATTACGTAGCCTGTTCCAGTACTTCACGCCCGTCTGCGTTAGTCTAGCGTGCATTTTCAGCCATCTCGATCTACAAGGTGTTGGCCCAGCTGCCGACACATCACATGGCGACGAGTCTACAAAGGATCTTGTGTTTTACTTTGCCCTAATTTATTTGTGTCATGGCTTCGCCAGATGTACTGTCCGAATTTTATCGCTTGCAGAATAAGTAGACGCAGGCGTTATTGGATGCCCTTGGACAGCTCGTCCAGGGTCAACGTGCCATTCAAACCGATGCGGCCGCCGCCGCTTCACCGCTACCGCAGCCACAACTCGCAGTTGCACCGCCTTTTAGGCACTACGACCCGAACCACGAGACTTGGCAGGAATGGTCCCGCCAGTTTGCCTTCCACCTCGCCGCCTACAGAATTCAAGGTAATGAGCGGCAGCCGTTTTTGCTTTCTTGTGTCGGTGTGTCCACCTACCGTGTGATAGTGAAATTGTTTCCCCGACGCGACGTAGCAACTCTGTCCTACGAGGAAATTTTGTCTGCTTTAGATGCCTATTTCAAAGAAACAGTTAATGTGGTTGCAAAACGGTATACGTTTTTTCGTACAAAACGTACGGCCGGTCAAACTAATAGGGAGTGGGTAGCAACATTGCAAGGTCTTACTAGGGACTGTGCCTTTGACTGTAAATGTGGCCTTTCTTATTCAGATACAATGGTACGTGATGCTATTGCACAGAACGTTTCTGATGTTCGCATACGGGAGCAAATTTTGAAACTAGTTAATCCCTCCCTTCAACAAGTGATAGACATATTGGATAGACAAGACACACTCGACTGTGCTCAGGAATCTTTTGAAACTTCGCCAGCAGTGTGTAACATTAACCGGCCTGCCGGGCGAGCTGCGCGGCCCGGTGAACTGCCATCGCACAAACAAACGCAGCTGCCGCCGCGCTCTAAGCCACGTGTGCCGCGCCAGCCCACAACTGCAGTGAAATCATGCCCGCGGTGTGCTACTAGACATTCGCGTGAACATTGCCCGTCACTCCAAGCTATTTGCTTTTTCTGCAATAGGAAAGGACATGTTCAAAGTGTTTGCCAGAAAAAGCTCCGATCAGACAATCACAATCATTCCAGGCCCTTTGCTTCGCGCCGGAATCGAACCAAGGACACTCAGGATCGTGGACCTTCGCCCATGGACATTCATGTCGTTAATTCCACTTCGTCCAGTGACACTTTCTCTAACAGTGACTGTGTTCGTCCCACAAACACAGTGCGTCGACGTCGCCGGAAATCACGTCAATTAGCAAGTGATTCTGTACCAGTGTCTATTCAAATTACACAAAACAGTCGCTCTTGTCGTCAGCAGGACAATAAACTTTTTGTGGAATTAGACTTTGAAGGCAAAGTGATACCATTCCAGCTCGATACCGGAGCTGCAGTTTCATTGCTCAATCACGACACTTACAAACAACTGGGCGCGCCTCCGTTGAGTTCCGCAAATGTTAAGCTCACAACATATTCCGGACAGACAATTCCTGTGTTAGGACAGTGCACTCTTTTTGCAACATATAAAGGACAAACAAAACTTGTGTCATTTTACGTTCTTCGTTCTTCTTCTGCAGTGAACTTGTTTGGCTTAGATTTATTTCAGTTGTTTAACATGTCTATTGTAAATCAGGTGCTGTCAGTGAATCAAACTGTGCCTACAGACAGTGTTTCTCGCTTATGTGACGAATTTGCAGACATTTTTGCACCGGGCTTAGGTTGCGCTAAAAACTATGAAGCACATTTGGAACTAAAGGTCAACGCGCAACCGAAATTTTTCAGAGCGCGCAATGTTCCCCACGCATTGCGTGATGAGGTCGCAAGAACATTACACGATCTAGAGTCACAGGGTGTAATTGAACGTGTGCAAGCTTCTCTCTGGGCCTCACCCTTAGTAATTTTGCCAAAACCTTCCGGAAAATTGAGACTTTGCGTGGACTTCAAGGCCACAGTGAATCCACAACTAGTGACTGCTACTTTTCCTTTGCCCCGCCCGGAAGATCTTTTTGCTAAACTGTGCCCGGGAAAATATTTTTCGAAGTTGGACCTAGCCGATGCGTACTTGCAAATACCGGTGGACGACGAATCCCAGCGTGTATTGGTGGTTAACACGCATCTTGGATTGTACAGGTTCAAAAGACTGCCGTTCGGGTGTGCATCCGCCCCTGCATTGTTTCAGCAATATTTACAAACTATTTGTGCGTCGGTCCCTACTGCAGCAAACTATCTGGACGATATAGTGATCTCCCGACAGACAGAAGAAGATCATCTTGCGAACCTACGAACGTTATTTCAGGTCTTGCGACACAATGGTCTTCGCTTGAGGAAGGATAAATGTGTGTTTTTTGCTCGTGACTTACCATACCTGGGCCATGTCATCAATGCCCAAGGCATACATCCGAGTCCAGAGCACCTCCGTGCCATACAAGATTTACCTTCCCCTCGCAATGTGAAACAGCTACAGAGTGTGTTGGGTAAAATTAACTATTATCACAAATATATGCGCAATGCCTCTTCCATTTCCGCTCCGCTTCATCGCTTACGCCGTAAAGGTGTTCCGTTCGTCTGGACGACGGAATGCGAACGGGCTTTCGCCAGTTGAAATCGGCGTTGCTTTCTAATACTTGCCTCACGCCTTTCGATCCCCAGAAACCCCTTTTGTTGATGGTAGATGCATCGGATTTCGGGATCGGTGCTGTCCTTGCGCACAAAGTTGGCTCGCATGATCGCCCTATTGCCTTTGCGTCCAAATTGCTCTCGTCTGCGCAAAGAAATTACTCGCAGATAGAGAAAGAAGCTTTGGCTCTCGTGTTTGGTGTTACTAAGTTCCATGATTTCTTGTATGGTCGTCACTTTACCATCATCACAGACCACAAACCTTTGACATCGCTTTTTCATCCGACCAAGCCTGTACCTCCACGTACAGCGCAGAAATTCATTCGCTGGTCTATTTTCCTCTCGCAGTACCGCTACGATATCTTGTATCGGTCCACTGCTAAGCACGGCAACGCTGATGCGTTGTCCCGTTTGCCTGTTGCTGAGGATAAAGCATTCGATTCTTCCGAACTTGCTTGCATGTTCATTGATTCGGAAACCGATGAAGTGGTCGAATCGTTTCCGATTGATTTTCGTCGTGTAGCTACAGCCACACCTGCTGACCCTGTCCTTGCTACTGTTTTACGTTTTGTTGCTACGCAATGGCCTTTGTCAAAGTCTCGGATCGAGGATCCGTTGGTTCGCCGATTTTTTGCTCACAAGGAGAGACTTTTTGTTCGACGTGGTGTTTTGATGTTGCGTTCTGATAATGATCAGTCCAGAGTCGTGGTCCCACGTTCGTTACAGTCCTCTGTTTTACGGCTTCTTCACCAAGAACATTGGGGTATAGTGCGAACGAAACAACTTGCTCGTCAGCACTGTAATTGGTTCGGAATCGATGCTGCGATTACGAATATGTGTTCTTCTTGCATGGCGTGTGCCGAACAACAATCCGCACCGCCGTGGAAAGTCTTTGCATGGCCAAAAGCCACTTCCCCTTGGCAACGCTGGCACATTGATTTTGCTGCTCCATTCTGGAATGCTCGATGGTTGGTTCTGGTCGACGCCTTCAGTAATTTTCCTTTTGTTGTCCGGATGTCTTCCACGACGTCCTCCGCCACCATCCAAGCGTTGTCTGCTATCTTTTGCATTGAAGGTCTTCCGCAGACTATTGTTTCCGACAATGGCCCACAATTCATGTCCGCAGAATTTCAGTCATTCTGCCAGGCCAATGGTATTCAACATCTGACATCCGCGCCGTTTTCGCCTCAGTCAAACGGTGCCGCTGAACGATTGGTCCGGACTTTCAAGTCACAGATGTTGAAATTGAAAGAGTCGCATTCTCGGGAGGACGCGTTTTTGCTCTTTTTGTCCTCGTATCGCTCTCAGCCCCGCGATGGTCGCTCGCCGGCTGAGTTGCTCCATGGTCGTCCTCATCGCACCTTGATGTCTTTGCTGCATCCGCCGCATCAGGTTCCTGTGCAGCGGCAGCCTCCTGCTTTTGCTCCAGGCGACGTTGTATTTTATCGCAACTATCGAGGTTCACGGCGTTGGCTCGCAGGGCGCATTCTTCGCTGCCTCGGCCGCGCGATGTATTTGGTTTTGGGGGCCTCTGGTGAGGTGCGTCGGCATCTCAATCAGCTGCGCATCTGTCGTCGCACGCGTTCTGCCGCTCCCGTCTGCTTTCAGCGACGGTGCCGTCCGGTCAGCGCCCTGGGGACCCATCTACTGGCTCGCCTCATCCCCAGGTGTTACCGACGATGCCTTCCATTTTGCCCCATGGCGACGCGCCGCCGCCGCCGCCGCCGCAGCCGCCGGTCCTCCGGCGGCGCCGCCCGCATTCGACGCTTCGCTGCAGCCGCCAAGCGCCTCCCTGGGTCACGCGCCGCCGATCGCTTCCCGTGACCAGCCGTCCTCCGCCATGGAACTCCCGCCCGCTCCGGACCCACATGACGCCATCGCGCGTCGGCTACCCCGACGCAATGGAGGTCGACCCTTCGGCCCCTCCTGTCTCTTTACGGGCGCATACACCGCATGTTGACGTGCACCCTGGACTAGGTTTTCAGGCGTTTCCTAGCTCCCCTCGGACCGAATGGCCGGGTGCGGGTGGCACAGCCTCGCCTGTTGTTAGGCTCCCACCTCATCGCATACGTCAACATGGGGTCCTCCCCACGGCGGGCGGAAGCCTTATCTCACGACCGTTCGCCGATTTGCGGGGGAGGAATGTGGTGTCACCACCAGACACCACACTTGCTAGGTGGTAGATTAAATCGGCCGCGGTCCATTTAGTACATGTCGGACCCGCATGTCGCCACTGTGATCGCAGACCTAGCGCCACCACAAGGCAGGTCTCGAAATACGGACGAGCACTCGCCCCAGTTGTACGGACGACCTAGCTAGCGACTAGATGTACGAAGCCTTTCTCTCTCATTAGCCGAGAGACAGAATTGCCTTCAGCTAAGTTAATGGCTACGAACTAGCAAGGCGCCATTAGCCTTACAGTGATTGTAATTAAAGTCTCCTGTGTATAGTCAAGAGCGATGTACCACAATGATTGATTAAAGATAAGTATTAATCCAGCTACGTACTTTTCTTCATAGCATTAATTACGTAGCCTGTTCCAGTACTTCACGCCCGTCTGCGTTAGTCTAGCGTGCATTTTCAGCAATCTCGATCTACAAGGTGTTGGCCCAGCTGCCGACACATCAGTATAGACCCTGTATATACTCCTTTCACCTTTCTGCTTTCCCTTCTTTGCTTACAACTGGGTTTCCATCTGAGCTCTTGATATTCATACAAGTGGTTCTCTTTCCCCCAAAGGTCTCTTTCATTTTCATGTAGGCAGTATCAACCTTATCCCTGGTGAGACGTACTTCTACATCCTTACATTTGTCCTCTAGCCATGCCTGCTTCGCCATTTTGCACTTCCTGTCGATCTCATATTTGAGATAATTGTATTCCTTTTTGCCTGCTTCATTTACTGCATTTTTATATTTTCTCCTTTCATCAATTAAGTTCAATATTTCTTTTGTTACCCTAGGATTTCTAGCAGCCCTCGTCTTTTTACCTGCTTTATCCTCTGCTGCCTTCACTACTTCATCCCTCAAAGCTACCCATTCTTCTTCTACTGTATTTCTTACCCCCATTCCTGTCAATTGTTCCCTTGTGCTCCCCTTCAAACTCTGTACAACCTCTGATTCTTTCAGTTTATCCAGGTCCCACCTCCTTAAATTCCCACCTTTTTGCAGTTTCTTCAGTTTTAATCTACAGTTCATAACCAATAGATTGTGGTCAGAGTCCACATCTGTCCCTGGAAATGTCTTACAATTTAAAATCTGGTTCCTGAATCTCCGTCTTACCATTATAAAGTCTATCTGAAACTTTCTAGTATCTCCAGGGTTCTTCCATGTATACAACCTTCTTTCATGATTCTTGAACCAAGTGTTAGCTATGATTAGGTTATGCTCTGTGCAAAATTCTACCAGGCGGCTTCCTCTTTCATTTCTGTCCCCCAATCCATATTCATCTAATACGTTTCCTTCTCTTCTTTTTCCTACTGTCGAATTCCAGTCGCTCATTACTATTAAATTTTCGTCTCCCTTCACTATCTGAATAATTTCTTTTATCTCATCACACATTTCATCAATTTCTTCATCTGCAGAGCTAGTTGGCATATAAACTTGTACTACTGTAGTAGGCGTGGGCTTCGTGTCTATCTTGGCCACAATAATGCGTTCACTATGCTGTTTTAGTAGCTAACTCGCACTCCTATTTTTTATTCATTATTAAACCTACTCCTGCATTACCCCTATTTGATTTTGTATTTATAACCCTGTATTCACCTGACCAAAAGTCTTGTTGCTCCTGCCACCGAACTTCACTAATTCACACTATATCTAACTTTAACCCATCCATTTCCCTTTAAAAAGTTTCTGACCTACCAGCCCGATTAAGGGATCTGACATTCCACGCTCCGATCCGTAGAACGCCAGTTTTCTTTCTCCTGATAACGACGTCCTCCTGAGTAGTCTCCGCCCAGAGATCGGAATGGGGGACTATTTTACCTCCGGAATTTTTACCCAAGAGGACGCTATCATCATTTAACCATGCAGTAAAGCTGCATGCCCTTGGGAAAAATTTCGGCTGTAGTTTCCCCTTGCTTTCAGCCGTTCGCAGTACCAGCGCAGCAAGGCTGTTTTGGTTAGTGTTCTAAG